>NW_017671042.1:46010-119478 GCF_001879085.1 Nicotiana attenuata
ATGAGAATATTAACAGACAAATTTATTTGACAAATTTATATTTTTATATAAAACAGTAAAATTAAATCCGGATAAATTTAAGATGCTAATTTCCAAAAAAAAAAACACAAACCGAAATAGAACACATACAAATCAAATAATATGCATTATTAGAAAAGTTTCAACTTAAAATAAATCGAAATACCTCGATTTAGAATTTTCGGAAAGCAAATAGATCGAAATTTTGACTCCGAAAGCGTGAATCAACAATAACAAGAAGCTCTACTCGAGTGTGGGACCTACGTTCTTCAAGTTTTATGTGCCGGAGGGACCCAAAATTTTTTATTTTTTTTTTATAATGGCGGACAGTGGGGGGACCAGGTTTTTGGATAGGGAATTAGAATAATGGTGAAGAAGAAGACAGGTGAAGAAGACGGAGGGTTTTTTTGTTGAGGGATATAACGCCAGGTTTTCTGGCGCTATATCACTGTGTCAGTGTATAACGCCAGAAAACCTGGCGCTATATCACTATGACAGTGTATAACGCCAGAAAACCTGGCGCTATACAATAACGGTGCAGTCACCGTTATTATATAGCGCCAGGTTTTCCGGCGTTATATATATTATGGTTACTTTTTTTTTTTTACACTTATTTGTGTCTTTTGAGTGCAAAATAACAACATTTTAGTTCCGGATTCCTTAGAAGTGTATATGTTGTCAAAAGCAAAACCAATCATTGCATCCCTCTCGGAAGCTCCCTGCCAAACACAAGAAACGAAGTTAGTCGTTGTCACACTTTATCTTGTCCAACCATTTGTAATATTATTATATTCATAGAGGATTCGTTCGTACATCTTTCAGCATCATCTTTCCAAGCTTTTTGCAGCTCAGTAATCTTATACTATGCCAACAATACTTCAAGGAATCAAACTGTTGCTTTTAAGTATGTACTCTTTCATTCAACTTTTTAGGATGTTGTTGATTATGTTTTGAGATAAACCTTGATAGTGTCCCACTTTCATGAAAATATATAGAAAACTAAAGATGGCAAAAATCAAAGAAGCCAAAACAAGCCTTTGGATCCCATACTTTCTTTATGCCGCAAAATTGAAACGTACAACATACATTAAAAATAATAGAGTTACATCTATAACTTACGACTTTATGACTTCTTTATATCTGGTTGAATCATTTCTTATTTCATCTTTGCAAATCTAACAACATTTGACCAAGTCATTTACTTTTCAAAAGATATTGCTTTCTTTCAAATTTTCATGATAAAAATAGAGGTAGAGGGATTATGTCCTTGTTCATATGGTATTTCACTTGACCATCTTTTTTCCTTTGTTGCTCATTTAACCCTCTTTCTGCAAACCTGAAAAATAAGTAAGTGATGCCACTCTAGATACCTAATTAGCTTTGTTTCAGGAAACAATGGCAAGTATCCTCGAAATATACCTGCATCAACCTTGAAAAATGATACATAAAACTATCTTCCGTTGATACTACTATAATTGGGTTATACTAGCTAGCCAGTGGACATCCAAAGCCACAGGTTTTCACAAATGCACATATAATAGGTTTCGGAATATGAAAAAGAGATAATCAATTTAAATAGCTTATAATAATGAACAACAACGATCAATACTAATTAAATAAATGATCCACTAACAGAAAATAACGAACCTGATTATGAACACACATTTTGATCAGCAAGATGTCATTCTATGAAATCATACTATATTATAAGTATGAAGACTTTTAGGTGAAGTTAATTTACCATAATAACCTTCAAAAACTGAATGACCAAATTATCCTCCACCTAAAATTAAAATTACCTCATATTAAATGATATTTTATTTTTAATGCCCTTTTAAAAAATTCACAACATTAATTTGTACAATATCCTGCAATAATTAGTCTTACTCCTACAATATCCTTGTACTAAAAGGTAAATGTACCTTCCAAGAAAAAATTAATTTGTACCACAATAAATGGCTGGATAAATAAGTAGACATAATTCGAGCTACTTTCAGTTAATGACTTCCATAATGAATATACGTTTCTTTTTCAAAACTCTAAGCATCACGCCAAAACCACTTTGGGAAAATGTATCTGGTGCAACTGTTGGTACTTTTAGTATTCCACCTAATCATCAATTCTGCTTTTATTTGCTCCCATTTAAATTCATGAAATCTTTCAGTTGAGAATATATTTCAACTGGTAATATTACTGCCCCCAAGAGAGAAAAATAGCTCATTTTCCCTCTTTAACTCTACTGGTATGTTTTTGATCTTTTGTTCACAGCATGATGAGGATAATCCATTTTCTTTATCATTTCATCATTTATTTTCTTGGTTTTATAGATAATTCGGTTGGGAAATTAATTAGTGATATTGCTTACATATGTTTAGAAGAAAGAGTGATTGTGCTTTATTAGAACCGGAAGTCATCTAAACAACATATATGATCTTGTTTGGAGGTTAAATGCGCAATGTTCAAGGTAACTCGACACTCAAGGCATGGTCAGACTAATTTTCCCTCGTTTTTTTGGTTAATGGATTAAGAACATGCAGGTGATAATATTGTTTAGTTTTATTTTGTTTGATTTTATTTCTTATAACATCTTTTTTAAAATATGAATGTTTGCCGTGGATTAGCTCTTAAATTAGAATCGTGGATTTTATCTCACACCTTAATTTCGGATTTCTATATTTTTAGTACACTTCATTAGCATACGGTAAAAATATGACGAATATGCATGCCAACTCAATGCACAGAAATTACTGCTTTAAAAGCTACTCCCTCCGGTCCAAAATAAGTGATTTTTTGGCATTTTTCTTGTGGTCCAAAATAAGTGATTTTTCATGAATTAATTATTTTTTTCCTACATTGTCCTTGGAGTAAATAGTGTTGGAATATGTGTTAGGACTATATATGTGAGATAGTAAAGGTTAATATGGTCAATTCCATTGCTAATTAATGCTAAAAGGTGAATTTCTTAATCTGTGTGAAAACATCCAAAAAATCACTTATTTTGAACCGGAGGGAGTAATTTGATAAAACTTGGATTAATTATTGATTTCCTTAAAAATTTCTTTGAAAGTTGATCATTCGAAGATTCTACGTTGTAAATTGTGCACTAAATAAAACTTAACATGAAATCATGCTAATTTATGCCCACGATAGGATTTGATAAACACATTCATTATCTATAGTTAAATAAGATCAAGATTCATCATTTTTAGAAAATTATACTTCTCCTTATAATTTTTGTTTTATATAGTCCGAACACATTTTTATTATTGATTTATATGATTTGTAAAACTTTTTACTCACTCTGGATACACGCGCAATGTGCGTGCCCATGAAATTGATCCTTAGAGGAAAATGGATGTAGACGATTCATATCGATTAATTGCTTAATGATCTTATATAAATGGATTATAAATCAGTAACATGCATAAGTATCACCACTAGAAGAAACAGTAGAGGAAATCTGCAGATTTATCAGGTAAATTTTTTTCTCCTAATTGTTAGGTGTTTGCCATAATTTTCTTACCATATTTGGTTTTCCTATCTCTTGAAGGAAAAGGGCAATATAATTACCTTAATTTGGTTTTCCTATTTGTAAAAGGAAATTATAAATCTCCAATATTTGGCTAGTCCTTTTTCTTGTAGGAAAAGATTTGGACTTCTATAAATTGAGGATCCTTCCTTCACATTCAATAACATCCACAATATAGCCATAGGGGGCTTTGAGAGTCTTGTTTAGGGGGAGAACTTTACGGGACAAGTGTTAGTGTGTCACTTGTGTTTGCCTCTTCGTGAGGTTGTTCTCTCGATATTTTGTACTCTCTTGTTATTATAGTGGATTGCTCATCTCCGTTGTGGACGTAGGTCAGTTGACCGAACCACGTTAAATGTTTGTGTCTCTTTTGGTAGATTTCTCTTTTGTTGTATGATTTATCGTTGTTCAAGGTTTGCTTTGCTAGCTTCCGCATGACACCCGATTTCGGTCCTAACAAGTGGTATCAGAGCGAGGTTCAAGGCAGGTTCATCTTGGCGGGTTCAGTTCTAGTCACAACCTATTTGACGATAATCGTGATTTTTGTTTGAGAAATTTGACCGGTGTGCTACGCACGTTGAGACAAACTTTGTGACGGAGATTTGGAGATGCGACCTGTTGAAGGCTATGTGAAGAAGGTTGATCAAGTTTATTTTGTCAGAAAATTCAGGCATAGGGGGAGAATTGTTAGGTGTTTGCCATAATTTTCTTACCATATTTGGTTTTCCTATCTCTTGAAGGAAAAGGGCAATATAATTACCTTAATTTGGTTTTCCTATTTGTAAAAGGAAATTATAAATCTCCAATATTTGGCTAGTCCTTTTTCTTGTAGGAAAATGTTTGGACTTCTATAAATTGAGGATCTTTCCTTCACATTCAGTAGCATCCACAATGTAGCCATAGGGGGCTTGAGAGTCTTGTTTAGGGAGAGAACTTTACGGGACAAGTGTTAGTGTGTCACTTGTGTTTGCCTCTTCGTGAGGTTGTTCTCTCGATATTTTGTACTCTCTTTTTATTATAGTGGATTGCTCATCTCCGTTGTGGACGTAGGTCAGTTGACCGAACCACGTTAAATGTTTGTGTCTCTTTTGTAGATTTCTCTTTTGTTGTATGATTTATCGTTGTTCAAGGTTTGCTTTGCTAGCTTCCGCATGACACCTGATTTTTTCGGTCCTAACACTAATTTGGGAAGCGTTGGTCATAACTTTTCATGATTCTCAATCAGATGTTTTCAAGAGATGCTCTCTTCGAAATCAAAAGCTCTCACTGTTGAATTAGGACTTTAAGAGGCTGCACATCCATTTGCGTATTTTTGAGTAGGGAATTAGAAAAAGAGAGTAGGATAATTAGATTTAAAGGACATTTTGGTAGGACGCTTAAAAACCTGTAATGAGATTTAATATAAAAGAATATACCACACAACATATTTCCTTTTGTTTAAAAGATTATAGAGCTATGTTCTAATAAGACAATGCAAGAATTTTAATTTAGGAGCCTTGCTAATAGTTATAATAATTGAAATTAGTTATTTTTAATCATATAGAACTTTTTAACGAAATCTTTAACATATTTCATTTATTTATATCAAGTCCTTTTTTGGTGAATATGAAGCATAGCAAATGAGTTTTTCTAATTGTTATGTTTTATTATTTTGCATTGGTATCAAATTTTTTATTTTCTGTTAAAGCTTAATTTTGTGTTACAATCGTTTCATCACAAAATCGACAATAATTATATACCTAATAATTGCTTTTTAAAAATAAAAAATTAAGATAATCATACATGTATCAGTTGAAATTGCTCGCTTTTCAAATCAAACCACAATAATTAATAGTGTGTTTGTACATTTTAAATTGCAAAAATTAGATAGGAAAAAATTATTTATAATATTTGTATGGGACTTACGTGCAACGCACGTGTGCAGAAACTAGTAGACCAATACACTTGTAAAGTGCATTAGAAAATATCTTCGCTGAAAACACTTTATATTTAGTCCGGTTAGTCTAGTGAGCTAAATTTGTCAGTAAAAAGAATTTATCCAACTTCCTTTAAAGACAAAACTTAACCCACTAAATTAACGTATAATTTTTTTTTAAAGAGTAACATAAAAAAGGGCAAAAATTTTACGGTATAGCCAGTTTTCGGACTGGTCAATCAAAAATAGCCAGCGTTTACCAAGTCAATGAAAAATAGCCACCGTTTTGCTGCAATACCGGTCCAGCATAATATATTGGAGTTCAGTGCACTTGTGTATGAACTCCAGCATATTATGCTGGACCGGTATACTTTGCTGGCTCCAGTATAATATACTGGAGACTGGAGCACTAGTGCTCCAAACTCCATTATATTATACTGGACCATTATACTTGCTGGAACTCCAGTATATTATGCTGGAGTTCTAGTGTATTTATGCTGGAACTCCATCATATTATGCTGGAGTTCCAGCATACTATCCTGGAACTCCAGTATAGTATGCTGGAGTTCAAGTATACTTATGCTGGAACTCCAGCATAATATACTGGAGTATTTTCCGGGTTTTGAATAGTGTTTTCGCTCAGATTTATCTTTACATAAAAAGTGGTTAAATTTCGATTACTTTTGAAATTGGGCTACTTTTGAACGACCAGTTGTAAATCTGGCTATTTTTAAAAATCACCCTAAAAAAGGCCATACTGTGCAAATAACTCAAAGCAACTTGCCGTTAGCCCACATACAGGCCCATCACCATTGTGATTTTGTGAGTGGCCCAAAACCGAAGCATAAAGCCCTAGTCCCCTTCACACTTCTCTATATAATATAATATATAAAGTAACTTCCTTCCCTAAGGTTTTTCATTCTCTCTTCTGATCTAGGGTTTTACAGTTTCAGTTAGTCCATTAGTAAGCTCTGCCCCTTCTACTTTTGCTTTCAGATAATCCTTTTATTTTCTAGCTGAAATTTCTTTAAATTTATTTTTGTTTATATCCTTTTGGCCAATGATTAAATTCTTTTATAGACAAGCATATGTCTGAATTTTATCATGTTGTTAGCCTAATCTTCTCTATGAGGCCAATAAATATTTTATTTCTTTTTTATTTTTCACTTTAATCCTTTTATTATATTATTACTGGGTCATATGATGATTAGAAGCATAGTTCAAATGAAATCTTTTATGATTTTAAAACTTCTTTTTAGTCTTTCGCTCCTATCTGATGACTCATTCATTAGTTTCACTTAGGCTTAATAAAATGTAGAATATTTAAAGATTTTTGTTATTAGGTAAAAGAAATTTGTTAATTTTTTGACATTGAAATGGTTAATGGACAGTGGCGACTTGTATCAATTTTATTATATGTGTGTTCCTTTTTTTATTTTAATTAATTAAATTTGTGATTTTATAGTTCATTTGTTCAAAAAAATTATTTTTCACCTTTATGGTGCTGTGATGAAAATTTCTTGTGTCGGAGACTTTTGGTCTGTGATGGTTTACACAACCCCTCTAAGAAGTTCTGAGCACTTGTAACTTTTTTTATAACTATTTTAATATTTATAGTAACTAGTATTAAATTTCAGTATTTCTCAATTAGTGCTAAGTGTGTCAATTGAAATTAGTAAAATGTGCGGATATACATTCCATTTTTATAATTAAGCAACTTGATTATCAAATACTATTACAATTTCAGTGATACTGTTTTTTTTTTTATTGTTGTAATTAGTAATTATTTTGTTGAGGAGGAAAGAAGTGATGATAAAATTCATAAGTCTGTCAATCCACTGAATACATTATTATGATGTAAAGAGTGAATCCCGACAGGTTCTGATCTCTAATTATCCTCATTTTAACTGTCCTTTTTTTATTTTTTATTTTGTTAGAATTAAAAGTTTTATGGGGCAAATGATGAATCTTATTATATCGTAAATGGGTAATTTGCGTCTGAATTTTTCATTGATGCTATCACCTTGGAGAACTGATGCCCTTATAATCTTTTAAAACCTACTTTTTCCTTGTTTTTGATTGTAAATTATGAGTTGTTTGCAATAATTTTTTTTATATATTTGCATATCATTTGATCATTTGCTTAATTTTGATAGTAACTTACTTGGCTATAGTTATAGTTGGGAAACCCAAGCAATGATAAGTTTAGTGCAAGTTTAAATCGACATTAGGATTTGAGCCAATGGTTTTAACAGTATAATAAGTTTAGTGCACGTTTAAATCGATTCAATTTAAATGCTGGATTCGCCTTTGTTCACCAATATTTTTGGATCTTTCACTTAGTTTTTTAAGATATACTTAGTTTATCTCTCCAACTCCATCACTAAATTTGTATGAAATAGTATATGAATTCATAAATTTAAAAATACAATGTTAAGAACTAGGAGATGGGAGAGATCAAGCGAATCTTTGAATAGAGGAGAGAATTTAGTGATTCAAATCTTCTTATACGCCCTCGTTCAACTTGTTCACTAAGGATTTTTTATGTCCCTTAAGAAACAATGATTAATATAGGTATTTTATCATAATATACTTATTAATTGATAATAATTGAAAACAAATTCCTTACGTTATTATTCGAGCCAATATTAAGTTTTAAGTTTCAACGATGATTTGTTTTTACAGATATCAACAATTTACACATTCATACAGCTAGTTTAAAAGTTTGAGTTTTTTTTTGGAGCTAATAGGACATTTTGAAGCCAAACAATTCAAAAAACAATATTGAAGAAAAAAATATTTGAAAGAAGAGAAGAAAAGATGATTTTAAATGGAGTAAGTTTTTCATATTTTATTTAATACGGCATTAACAGATTTAACGAAGAGGTTTGTGTCAATCATTTTATTAAGCATTGGTTAGTTAAAATTGACCACTAACTTTACAAGTAGTCTTGGTAAATGAATTAAGGGTAAAATAAAAAAAAATGGTCTTCTCTTGATATGCCAAGTGATAAGTAAAAATAAAAATATATTTTTAAAATAGTTAACATGTAAAAGTGGACGGAAAAAGTAGTTAGTTCTATTTGATTTTTTAATTAATGCCCTATGTACATTTCATGTTTATCCTAATATTTTCAAAATGAAATTTTGAAGAAGGCCCTATTGTGAATTACAGAATAAGAGGCATCCTTCCTACAAATTTTTTCACTTGGATTTGCTCTATAATATTCTCTTGTGAAATACCAGTTTGACCAAAAAAATATAAACTTCCGATTAAACTATCAAATTTTATGTAATAAAGGATTAAACCTAGTTAATATAATATCTCTAGATTTAGAACTAATTAGCATAAATAACGTGAGATAATGCTGGTGGGGGGTGAAAACAGTGCGCGTTTAATATTCCAAAGGATTAGAGCAATAATAGAGTAATATCAAGCAATAAATGACATTTATGTAAATAAGGAGAATGATTCACCCAATATTGAATGAGGTGGATGATTCTTCTTTCTGACAATGATGAATGACAGACAAATCCTAGAATATTGGAACTATCCTCGGGTCTAATGGAAAAGTATGAAATAATAGATGATGGAATCTTAGTAAAAAGGCAGAGTTTGTATCTTTGCTAGAGAGAGTCTCCTTCTCAAAAAGTGTTCTTATCAAATGAATATTACTTGTCCTCTCTCCTTATCTCTTTTTCTATTTATATACTCCATCTGTTCCAGTTTGTGTGAACCTATTTCCTTTTCGGTCCGTTCCAAAAAGAATAACCCTTTCTATATTTGGTAACAATTTAGCTTAAACTTACAATTCTACCCTTAATGAGAAGCTTTTATAACCACACAAATAATCTGGGCCCCTTTTTGACTTGTTTAGGACCACAGATTTCAAAAGTCTTCATTTTTTCTTAAACTCCGTGCTCAGTCAAACAGGTTCACATAAATTGGAACGGAGGGAGTAAGACTTATCCCTAACAACCCTAACAGTGCAAGTGAAGAAAATATCCAAGGGAATATTTTCTTAATATCATATTTCAAATAGTGACCGTTGCAGCTATTGCTACAACAGTCGACCTCGACCATGGTTAGCTCCCCAGTCACGAACTTTGGAGCTTCCTAGTTGACCTCGGCCAATCCCTTCCTCGATGTCGCTTTATGCTAAATTTCCTCAGAGCAGATTTTGGCCTATACAATTAGTCCCTCCGCTTAGTGAGGTCGACCCTGGACGGACTCAATGAGTGGACACTGTTTGTTGTGATTGGGAAATCTGGGCGAGAAAGTCGATTGATGGTGTCTCGGACAAGGTGATAACGTGACATTTTGTGAGCCGCAATTTTTGGGGTCACATCGATTCAGAGTGACATCATGACATCATGCGTCATTATTATGCATTTTCCCGATGCCTCGTGTCGTTTCCCGTGCCTCTGCCTTTTCGGTACGTGAGTTGGGTAATGACGGTTGGCTTTCTCGATTCTGATGCTTGAATTCTTATAAATAGGGATATGAAACCATTTGCTTCATTCTTTGCACTCTAGATATCGAATCCCTGTCTTCTTCTCCCTTCTTCATTTAGAGTTCTTGCCTTCTTGACCTTACTTCCGTATTTTTGCTTTCCCTGATTCCGGTGATTTCTGCTCCTCCTGTACTTACAACTCCCTCTCTAAAAAATGGTCAATGTATCTTCTAGTTTGGGGGGGGGGGGGGGAGAGGGGTACCTGACCCTGTTCCCTTGGCAGTGCGTATGCCTCCCTATGACGATGGGGTTTCCATTGCTGTTAAAGATGAGAACTTTCCTACGGTGGAGGAGATAATCCCTCGTAAAGACAAGGTTAGTTTCGATTTTTCGAAGGTGCCTGAGGACGACCCTGAGATCTCGGAGTCGTTGATGAAAGAGGCTGACCTTGCTGAATTTAGGGCAAAGTTCAAAATTCCTGCCCATCGACATAATTCCAGCAGGGCGCAACGTGGTACAAATACACCGCCCTCGGTTACTCCTTTCCTATTCTCCCATTGGTTGAGGAGTTTTGCCGCTATTTCGATGTCTGCCCGACCCAACTTCTCCATATATCTACAAAATTATCCGCATGCTTATGAAGTATGCGGAGTTGGCCGGGGTCGGGGTGTCACTTCGCCACTTAATGCATCTCTTCGCCCCTAGTTTCCATAGGGGGATGATGTTACATCTTTGCCACCGAGGAAGCAAATGTTTAGTGGTGAAGATGGACGATAAGGCCAATCGTCAATTTTGGCTCAACTACTTCTTCGTCAAAACGGAGGACGTGGTGGCCAATGCAAGCGGGTTCCCCGAGGTTTAGAATTATGCCCGTAAGTATATCTCTCTCCTCTCTTTTTTTGTATAGAATGTTGGTTTTGCTAGTTTTAGTTATGTTGACACCTCGTTCTCTCTTTGTGTAGCCGAGACTGCACCCGCTCCCTTGGACGAAGACATCTATGATTGGGTTGGCCAGGTTCTCCTCTATACAGCGGGGATTCATGAATGGCCGGCTTTATTCAAGAAGTCCAGGCCTACACCTTCCGTGACCGGTAAGTTTGATCGTTTCCATTTATATTATGTGACCTCCTGATCGCTTGCCCGTCACCGTCTTGTGGGGAACGCTGACCTTTATATTTTTTCTTTTTTTTTTTGTAGCCCGGGGATCGACGAGGAGGCCGAGGGCTCCTCTTGCAGCATTTCGCAAGAGAAAAACCACTTCGGAATCTGCTCCTACGTAGCTGCGGCCAGGCCTGCCCAATTATCTGCTTCCATTCGGATTCCTGCTGTTGCTAGGTCATCTCGGTCGTCGACTACATCAGCACCAGAACTCCCTACTTCCCCCTTGCGTCATTTTATAGATGAAGAAGAGGAGTCGTCGCCGGGCGAGGAGGGGTTGGTCTCTCGTAAAAGGAGATCAGTGGATGTTGGCGATGGGACCGTTCGAGTTGTGGATTCAACCAGGGGTGATCGCAAGCCGGCGACCTTTGTGCTCGAAGATGATGCAGATTTGCCGTCTGAGGTCCCGCCATCAGCAGAGGCCGTAGAAAGTGTGCCGCTCCGTGATGCCGATGTTAGAGCTGGTGGGCCATCTGTGGAGGCTTCGGATAATGTGCAACGAGATGAGCCGTCGTCCTCGCGGTCGGTTGATGTTCGCACCTCGTCTACCGATGGGAGAGGTAAGGGGGTTGCCGAGGACGACTACGAGATGGGCTCCGATTTTGACGCCAATGAGGTTCAGATGCTGAGTGAGGGGTTTACGCGGGTTGTAGTAAGGTTGGAAGGGTCCACGCGGACCATTGTGATCCCTATGGATCGGGACCTACTGGTGAACACGGAGAACGTGGTCCCTTCCTTAGGTCCTCTTTGCTCCGATTTGGAGGGAACAACTCTCGAGGGACTGGACGATGCTGCCCTGTCAAAGAGTATAGCCGGCCTCGCCCTTAGGGTAAGCTTTCCGACCTTTTCAATTTCGATGCCTTGTACTTTAATTTTATTTTTTGTTTGACTTTGATTTTCTTCCTTTCTCTCTTTTTCTTTAGACCACTATTCTGGAGATCGAGAGTGCCCGCCGAGAGGAGAGGCGCAAGGCCATTTTTGGAAGATAGAGCGGAAGTACCGCGAATACCGCAACAAGCACCGCGAGATCTATAGGCGGTTTGGCGAGTGGCAACTTTCAGGCTCTCCGAGATGAGCTGAAAGAGACAGATGGCGAATTGGTGAGAGTCATCGGTACGTGCAGCGTCCTCGAAGGGGCGTTGAGGACAAAGAAGAGGAGCTCGAGGTGAGCAAGGGAGTTGAGGCCCAATGCGCCGATCTTCAGGCCCAAGTGGTTTCACTACGGGTAGAACTTAAGGAATGCCTAATCAAGGTGGAAGCTCTGAGCGGCAAGGTCACCGAGAGGACGTCGGACTCAGAAAAGGCGGAGTTGGCCCGGTTGGAGGCTGAGCGAAATATGGAAGCTTTAGGGATCATGGTCCGCTTTCTCCGTTCTGAGTGGGAGAGCGCCCTGGAGACGCTAGGCTCAGAGAAGAGCGCCTTGATAGCGGGTAGGGGAACTAGAGAAAGAGGTTTCAAGCCTTGGTGACCAAGTTGTCGCTCTCGAGGCTGAGACGGCACAATTACTGGCTCAGCCATCTTCCTCTCGCACTTCGGATTTTCCTAACATTCTGCCAGATCTGTATGAGAAGTGGATCCACGCCGAGGCCCAACTGGATATATTCAGAAATCTGTTAGGGGCGGGGACAGTTTTAGAGGCTGATTTTGAGGATGCTCGTACCAAGGCATGTACAGCTCGGATTGCTTGCGGTTATAAACCTGCCACACCGAGGTTGGTGATGATGAAGAGGGTGAGGGCATGGACCGGATTGAGCAGGATGCCTAGTACGAGGATGAGTATCCTGATGGCGTGGCGACGGTGGTGGCGGAGATTAGTCATTTTTTCTTCTTTTCGTTTGTAGATTTGTGTATGTACTTTTGTGGGCGTCTTTTCATGACTTTGTAAAATGAATATTCTAAGTATGAAATGCCAATTCTATTGCTCGTACCTGACTCTTTTCCTTTTTGTATAAGTTTGTATGCCTTTTTTTTTTTGCTTTGTTGCTTGGTCGCCTTAACCAAAAGAAAATATAACTCAAGTAGTTATTGTCGAGGATCGATTAGGTATAAATTTGAATGAAGTCGGATTTAATACGCATTGAGCTATGGCCGTGGGCCGTTTAGGTGGTAATCCGAGCGAGGTCAAATGTAACCTAGTTTTAAGTTATGGGCCGAGAGCCGAATAGATGTTAATTCGAGCAAGGTCGAATGTAACCTATTTTTAATTAAGGCCGAGGGAGGAATAGGTGTTAATTCGAAAGAGGTTGAATGTAACTTATTTTTAGTTATGGCCGAGGGCCGAATATGTGTTAATTCAAACGAGGTCGAATATAACTGTATTTAGTTATGGCCGAGGGCCGAATAGGTGTTAATTCGAACGGGGTCGAATGTGACCTGTACTTAGTTATGGCCGAGGGCCGAATAGGTGTTAATTTGAACGAGGTCGAATGTGACCTGTTTTTGGGTATGGCCGAGGGTGATTAGGTGTTAATTCGAACGGGGCCGAATGTAACCCGTTTTTGGTTATGGTCGAAGGCTGAATTGGTGTTAATTCAAACGGGGTCGAATGTAACGTGTTTTTTGTTTCGCGGGAATATGAGCGACTTAATGCATTTGTGCTTTGTTCATACATTTTGAGAAATTTACATATTTTCCGGGTTGGCATTCCAGTCCCAGTCTATCTAGTTCCTTCATTGGTCGACCTAGAGAAGTATATCGAGAGGTTGAGCAATGAACTAGCCATCCTATGTCTCCGTCCGTTCGTACTTCTACTTGAAGTGTCCCCTCTTCGCCTCGTTAAAAACCTCCTTGAGAAAACCCAATTGGGATAAAACTCGAGTGAGGGAAAAAAGAGTATGACTTGGATGGCACTTTTTCTTAAAAGTTGAAGTACTTGAGGTGGGTGACATTCCAGTTGTTTGGTAGTAGTTTTCCTTCCATTGTTTCTAGTTGGAATGACCCTTTGTTTGCTGTTGCCGTGATTTTGTATGGGCCGTCCCAATTTGTTTCTAGTTTGCCTTCCGGTGGGTCTTTGCTTGCTTCTGTTTTGGCTTTGAGCACGTAGTCCCCGACTTTGAGTGGTCTGACCTTTGCCTTTTTGTTGTAATAACGTTCTACTTGTTGTTTTTCGGCAATCATCCTTATGTAGGCCATATTCCTTTGTTCTTCGGCTTTGTCGAGCTCCTACCTTCTGCTATCGTCGTTCTCTGACCCGCTCTTGTGGGAGTATCTCAGACTTGGCTCTCCGACCTCGACCGGTATTACAACATCCATCCCATAAACTAATGAGTAAGGTGTTTCTCATGTTCTCATTTTTGGCATTGTTCGGTAGGCCCAGAGTACTTCTGGTAATAATTTCGGCCATAACCCCTTGGCGTCTTAATGTTTTTTCTTCATGATGTTCAGTATTGATTTGTTGGTGGATTCTGTTTGTCCATTACCCACAGGGTGATATGGTGTTGAGAGTATTCTTATGATATGCCACTTTTCAAAGAACTCGGCGATCTTTTTTCCTGTGAACTGGGGTCTGTTATCGCAACTGATCTCTTTAGGGAGGCCGAAACGACATACAATGTTTTTCCATATAAAGGCGGTTACTTCCTTTTCGTGTATTTGGGCGAATGGTCCTGCTTCTATCCATTTAGAAAAATAGTCAGTTAAAACGAAAAGAAATCGTACATTACCTCGCCCCGTGGGCAGAGGGCCTACGATGTCTATTCCACACTTGATGAATGGCCAGGGGGAAGTGACTGGGTGGAGGTGCTCGCCGGCTTGGCGGATCATTGGGTCGTGCTTTCGGCACTGCTCATATTTTTTCAAGAAGTCTGCGGCCTCTTTTTTCATAGTGGGCCAGTAGTAACCTGCCCATATAAGGCATCTGACCAGAGCTCGATTGCCGGAATGAGCTCCACAACGGCCTTTGTGGACTTCTTCAAGAACGCGCCGCGTTTGATTTTTTCCTAAGCGTTTCGCCAGGGGGCCGCCATACGTTCTTTTGTACAGGTCGTTATGAATGATGTTGTACCTGGATGCTTGCATTCGAAGTTTGTTGGCTTCTTTTTTGTCATCTGGAGTACGCCATCCTGCAAATATGTAATAATACGGTTGCGCCAGTCCCAAGTTAGGTTTGTAGTTCTTACCTCGATTTGATCTATCGATGAGTGGAGGAGGGTGACCAGGTTTCTTTTTTGTTTATGATATTTTTGGTGGCCGCTGCTAATTTGGTGAGGCCATCCGCCTCGGCGTTCTGTGCTCGGAGGATCTGGTTGAGCTGACATTCATCGAACTCGGGTAGTAGCTTATAGATCTCGGTCTGGTATTTTTTAATCTTTGCTCTATGATCTGGAAAGTCCCTGTGACTTGGTTGACGACAAGTTGAGAATCGCAGTGTAGTCTTACTCGTCTTGCCTTGTACTTGAGTGCTAGCCTTAACCCTGCATTTACTGCCTCGTACTCGACCTCGTTGTTAGTCATGTACGGGCACCTTTTGGACTAGCGAATCACTTCGCTTTTTGGGACTTCGAGTACGAGTCCTAATCCGGACCCTGACGCGTTAGAGGCACCGTCGGTGTACAAAACCTAGAGGTCCTATGTTTGGGGAGAAGCGTGGTGGCTTCTTTCTCGACTCAAGCATTATTTTTGCGTTGAAGTCGGTGACGAAGTCAGCAAGGACTTGCGACTTTATCGCCTTCCGAGGTTGATATGTGATATCATGCTCGCTTAATTCTATTGCCCATTTGGCTAACCTTCCCGACAGCTCGGGCTTATGCAAAATGCTTCTTAAGGGAAAAGTCGTGACGACCGAGATGGGGTGGCACTGGAAATAGAGTCTAAGCTTTCGTGAAGCTACGACCCAGGCCAGGGGAAATGTTTCGAGGTGGGGGTACCTCTTCTCGGCATCGACTAGTGTTTTGCTAATGTAACAGATGGGAGATTGTGTACCTTTATCTTCTCGGATCAGGACTGCACTCACCGCTACTTCGGTTACAGCGAGGTAGACGAGGAGGCGCTCTCCAGGTTCCAATTTAGAAAGCAATGGCGGTGATGACAGATAAGTCTTTAACTCCTGTAGGGCTTGGGCGCACTCGGAGGTCCACTAGAGGCCGTTATCCTTTTTGAGTACGCTGAAGAACTTGTGGCATCTGTCCGACGATCGCGAGATGAATCTTGACAGGGCAGCGATACGGCCAGTCAGCCTCTGAACCTGTTTTTTGGTGGTTAAGTGCTCTGGTATTCCTTTGGTGGCTTTGATTTGGTCGGGGTTGACCTCGATGCCTCGCTGTGACACTAGGAAACCCAAGAACTTTCCTTAAGCCACTCCGAATGCATATTTTTCGGGGTTTAATTTCATTTTGCATTACCTGAGTATGTCGAAGGCTTCTTTCAAGTGGACGATGTGATCTTCTTTCCTTTTGGACTTGACCAGCATGTCATCTATGTAGCCCTCCATCGTCTTTCCGAGTTGGTTCTTGAACATTTTTGTCACCAACCTCTGGTATGTCGCCCCTGTGTTTTTCAATCCGAAAGTCATAACTCTGTAGTAGTACGTTCCTTGATGGGTGATGAAGGCGGTTTTCTCCTGGTCTTCATCTTTTATGAGGATCTTATTGTAGCCCGAGTAGGCGTCTAAAAAACTCAACAGTTCGTGCCCGGTCGTTGCGTCGATGAGTTGGTCAACGTGAGGTAATGGGAATGAATCTTTGGGGCATGCTTTATTTAAATCTGTAAAGTCTACACACATTCGCCACTTCCATTTTTCTTTTTTACCATGATGACGTTGGCGACCCATTGGGGTTATTTTGACTCCCCGATAGAGCCATTTTCCAATAATGTTTTGACCCCCTCGCGTACTGTATCGTTTATTGAGGAGTTGAACTTACACATAACCTGCCTCATCCGGGGGTGGAAAGGTTCGACACTCGATTTGCGTATACCGATCTCCTTCGGGATACCTGGCATATCTGCATGGCTAAAAGCAAACAAGTCCGCATTAGCAGTTAAGAATTGACAGAATTTACCTGGTTCTTGAAGCTTGCAGCCGATGTAGGCTTTCTTGCTGTGGTCTTTGTCATATAGTTGAACGGGGTCGAGGTCTTCTATGGTTAATTTCGCGGCTTCGGCCGTATTAGGGTCTCTGGTGACGTCCTCCCTCTCATCGTAGATCGACCTCGACCTTGCTAATTGCTACGCCTCTTTTGCTTTGCCCTTCATTTTTTGAGTGACTGTACAATCCAGGGCGATGCGGTAGCATTCCCGAGATGTGCGTTGTTCTCCTCATATGCTGAATATCCCCCATGGAGTTTGAAATTTGATGACTTGGTACAAGCTGGAGGGCATGGCTTTCATGGGGTGTATCCATGGTCGCCCTATTATGGCATAGTACGTTGTGTCTTGGTCCATGATATGGAATGTGGTTTCCAGAGTAACACTGCCGGCCTCTCTAGATATTCGTTCAACTGCATTGTTAAAACCTATTAGCATAATACAACGCGCCACTATCCTATCCTCGAGCTTCATTTGTGCGAGTACTCGAGGGTGGATAATGCACGCGCCGCTCCCATCGTCTACCATAATGCGTCTCACATCTATATCTAATATTCATAAAGTGATAACAAGGGCATCATAATGAGGGAAAACCAAACCATGGGTATCTGAATTATCGAAGATGATACCTTCTTCGAGTTCGTCATACCATTCGTGAGTGATCGACCGTTTGAGCTTATGGGTTGTGGTGAACTTTACGCTGTTGATAGAAGCATCGCCACCACCCCTGATGATCATTTGAATGGTGCGGGTCGGTGAAGGCTGTTTCGACGGTCCCTGATGCTGTTCGCGTCCCCTGGCAAAGTTGGTCCTTCCTTGGTCCCTCAGCAATTCTTTGAGGTGTCCTTGGCGAAGCATGTTTATGACCTTTTGCCTTAAGGCGATGCAGTCCTCGGTTTTGTGACCTCGCTCTTGGTGGAACTCGCAAAGGGCATCCAACTTTCTCGTGCTTGGATTTGACCTTATCTTTTGTGGCTACTTTACCTTTGATCCGAGCTTCTCCAATCGTAGACTATTTCTGAAGGTGACACACAAAAATTGTGAGCGGATAATAAATGGGGCATACCTCTCTCGTTTCGGTGAGTCCCTCTCTTTGGTCTAGGTGAGCCCTCTTTTTGGCAGGAGGCGGGCGCGATGGCTCTTCTGACATATGGCTGAAGCCGTTCTCGGTTAGGTAGTGGAGCTACGAGGTCCCTCCTAATATCATTTCTTCGATCCTTCCTGGATTCGGCTTGTACCGAGGTCAATCGATGAGTTGGCCCTTTCAGGTCGTCCTCGTCTGCTCGGACCTCGGCACAGTAGGCGTTATGTATTTCATCCCAAGTAGTTGGAGGATATTTCGTAAGCCGACTTAGTAACTTTCTGGTCGCCCTTGAACCATTCCTGCTAATCCCGTTTTGGAAAGCTGCGACGACCATCCCTTCCGATACATTTGGTAAGGTTGAATCGGGTGAGGAAGTCCCTCAATCCTTCTCCGAGCTATTGTTTGATAGCGAATATATCGTTCACTCTTGCCTCTGCCTTTTTGGCCCCAGCGTGGGCCGTCACGAACTTGTCGGCCATCTCTTCGAATGTTTCAACTGAATGCGGGGGCAATCGTGAATACCATGTTAATGCTCCTCCAGTGAGGGTTTCGCCGAATTTTTTCAACAAAATGGAGGATACTTTCTCCTTGGCGACGTCATTTCCTTTCACAACGGTGACATAGTGAGTCACATGGTGTTCGGGGTCGGTCGTGCCATCATATATTCTCAGGTAGGTCAACATTTTAAAGGTTTTTGGTATGGCATGCGGATCAGCTTCGTCACTTTATGGTTGCTCGATGAAACGACCAGTATCTCTCTTCGGCAGGAGCCTCGGGGCGCCTGGTATCTTGTCGACCCTTTCTTGGTGTTCTTTCATTTGTCCCGAAGTCCTTTGTTCTCGTTCTCCATTTCTTCCATCTTTTTCAAAATGACTGCGAGGGTGTCGTCGCCTGCACTGTTAACGATGTTGTGAGTAATACCTGTTATCGGAGGAGGGAACAGGCCATGCTGCTCGATTGTTGCTGGTGTAACGCAGGTCCTTGTGTTTTCTCTGACTTTATCCTGAGCAGGCATGTGGAGGATGCCGGTTAGTGCGTCAGTTAGCCAGGCCTCAAGGAGATTTTTACTGCTGGCGGCGTCTCTTCCATCACGGACGTGGAAGCTTCTTTACCTCGAGATGTGCGATACTGCCGTGAGGGGGAGGTGACCCTCCTCTCCTAGGACAGGCATTAGGTTTTATATCCTCGCCTTCTATTTCGGAAACCTCATTGATGGTGTTCAAAAGGTTGGTGGTGAGGTCACCTATTACCCTCGTTCTTTCTTCTCTGTCACCTGCCATATCAGATCTGTGCCCACAAGGAAAAGGAATTTTGTTTCTGTTTTTTTAGCAATCCGTGCTAGTTGCAAATCTAGAGGAAACTAAAAATTTAACTAGGAAATTCCCATAGACTGCGCCAAATTATTTGACCAAAAAAATATAAACTTCCGGTTAAACTATCAAACCTTATGTAATAAAGGATTAAACCTAGTTAATAATAATATCTCTAGATTTAAAACTAGTTAACATAAATAACGTGAGATAATGCTGGTGGGGGGCTGAAAACAGTGCACATTTAATATTCCAAAGGATTCGAGCAATAATAGAGGAACATCAAGCAATAAATAGTAATAAATGACAGTTATGTAAATAAGGAGAATGATTCACCCAATATTGAATGAGATGGACAATTCTTCTTTCTGACAGTGATGAATGACAGACAAATCCTAGATATTGGAACTATTCTCGGATCTGATGGACAAATATGAAATAATAGATGACGGAATCTTAGTAAAAAGGTAGAGTTTGTATCTTTGCTAGAGAGAGAGAGTCTCCTTCTCAAAAAGTGTTCTTATCAAATGAATATTACATGCCCTCTCTCCTTATTTCTTTTTCTATTTATATAAAACTTATCCCTTACAACCCTAACCGTGCAAGTGAAGGGAATATCCAAGGGAATATTCTCTTTAATATCTTATTTCAAATAGTGAGCGTTGCAGCTATTGATACAACAGTCAACCTCGGCCATGGTTAGCTCCTCAGTCACGAACTTTGGTGCTTCCTAGTTGACCTCGGCCAATCCCTTCCTCGACATCGCTTTATGCTAAATTTCCTCAGGGCAGATTTTGGCCTACACAATACCTTCTGTTCATTTTTACTTGTCCACTATCTTAAAAATGAGTAAAAATTATTTTGATCCCCGATTTCATCTTAAAAATCGAACTTCTCCTCCAAGATTAAATAATAGACATACTGCTCCTCGAAACAAAATTATATTTTTAAAATGCCTATTTTATCCTCAATTTTATCAGCCTTGGTCGATTATTTTTTTTTACCTTTTTAATATCATAATATTTTTCTTATTTTATGTTATGCTTTACCTATAATAAATAATATTTTAAAAATTTTAAAAAATAAAAAGTGATAACAAATCATATATAATTTATTGAAATTGAATAATGAAAGAAATGGGGTCAATTAATAAATTAGAATAAAAAATCTTGTTAATATCAGTAAAATAAAAGGTAGCACAGTAATATAAAAACTAATAATAAAAATAGAGTTAGATTATATAATAAATTCCTAAAGAATACATATTTATACCTTGGATGTTCTTTAAATTATAATTTGAAATATATTCCGTTAATAAAAGTAAAAATTCAAAGATAATTTTATTTATATATATATATATATATATATATATATATATATATATATATATATATATATATATATATATATATATATATATATATATATATACACACACACACACACACACAAAACAACAACAACAACAACAAACCCAGCTTAATCCCATACATGGGTTCTGGGGAGGGTAGTGTGTACGCAGCCTTACCCAAATCCTATAAAGGCAGAGAGGCTGTTTCCGATAGACCCTCGGCTAAAGAAACGATAAAAATACAGCGACAAGCAATAACAACAGTAATATAATAAGTAATGGAAGCGAGTGACATAACAAAGTAATAAAGAACTACGAATAAAAGAATACAAGAATAGTAATAACATCAGTAATATAAAAAGTAATGGAAGCTAGTGTCATAACAAAGTAATAAAGAACTAAGAATAAAAGAATACAAGAATAGTACTAGTACTACTGGTAAACTCACAACTACCTGTCAACCCACTACCTTAATTCTTGACCTCCACACCTTCTTATCGCTAGTCATGTCCTCGGTTAGGTGCAACAATGACATGTCCTGCCTAATCACCTCTCCCCAATACTTCTTTGGCCTACCCCTGCCCTTCCTCAAGCCCGCCATGGTCAACCTCTCACACCTCCTGACCGGGGCATCTATGTCTCTCCTTTTCACATGCCCAAACCATCGCAGTCTCGATTCTCGCAACTTGTCTTCCACAGATGCCACTCCCACCTTATCCCTAATAACTTCATTCCTAATCTTGTCTTTCCTGGTATGCCCACATATCCATCTCAACATCCTCATTTCAGCTACTTTCATCTTCTAGACATGGGACTTCTTGACGGGCCAACACTCAGCTCCATACAACATAGATGGTCTAACCACCACCCTTTAGAATTTGCCCTTAAGTATAGGCGGCACATTCTTATCGAATAAACCCCCGAAGCTAGCCTTCATCTCATCCACCCCACTCCAATGCGGTGAGTAACATCCTCGTCAATCTCCTCGTTGCCTTGGATTATAGACCCAAGATACTTGAAACTATCTCTCTTGGAATGACTTGAGTATCAATCTTCTCTTCCACTTCTTCTTCATGCCTCTCATCACTGAACTTGCACTCCATGTATTCGATTTTTGACCTACTCAACTTGAAACCTTTAGACTCCAGCATCTGTCTCCAAACTTCCAACCTAGCATTAACACCCCCTCGCGTCTCATCAATCACTACTATGTCATCAGCAAATAACATACACCACGGCACCCTCTCTTGTATGTGTCGTGTCAGCACATCCAACGCTAGGGCAAAGAAAAACAGACTAAGGGAGGATCCGTGATGCAACCCCATCTCCATAGGGAAATGTTCTGAATCTCCTCCCGCAGTCCTCTTACGAGTCTTAGCACCTTCGTACATGTCCTTAATCACCCTAATATACTCTACCGGGACTCCGCTAACCTTTAAACATCTCCATAGCACCTCCCTCGAGACTTTGTCATAAGCCTTTTCAAGGTCAATGAACACTATGTGCAAGTCCTTTTTCCTCTCCCTATACTGCTCCACCAATCGTACCACTAGTTGAATAGCTTCTGTAGTTGACTGTCCCGGCATAAATCCGAACTGGTTCTCAGAGATAGATACACCTATCCTCACTCTCCTCTCCACTATCCTCTCCCAAACTTTTATAGTGTGACTCAACAGCTTGATACCCCTATAGTTGTTGCAGTTCTGGATATCACCTTTGTTTTTTTACAATGGAATCATCAAACTCCACGGCCAATCTTTGGGCATCTTCTTCGTCCTGAAAATGACGTTAAACAAGTTAGTAAGCCACTCCAAGCCTACCCTGCCCGCTTATTTCAAAAATTCCACCAGGATCTCGTTAGGCCCAGTTTCCTTACCCCTGCTCATCTACGCCTGATACACGCCTCTTCTACCAATACCTTACCATCTTCGTCTTTGATGCATCTCACTCGATCCAGGTCTCGATCCTTCCTCTCCCTAATCATGGCTAACTTGTACAGCTTCCTATCCCCTCCTTTACCCCCAAGATCCTTATACAATCGTTCGATGGCTGCAGTCTTAGCCGTCGTGACCGTGATCTTTGCCTCTCTCCTTGACGTCTTACAACACTCCCTACACGTCCTCTGCTCATCCTCGTCCGTGCTCCCGACTAGCTTCAAATATGCCACTTTCTTAGCTTCCACTTTTCCTTGGACCTCCTCATTCCACCACTAGTCTTCTTTGTGTCCCCCCGAGTAACCCTTCGAGACCCTTAATACCTCCCTAGCAGCTTCCCTAATGTAGTCGCTGTCGTGGTCCACATACTACTCGCGTCTCCACTATCCTCCAGGCCCACATAGCCAGCAACTTCTCCCCCAACTCCTGAGCCTTTCCCTTAGTCAAGGCTCCCCACTTGATCTTAGGTTGGCCGTACCCGCGCTCTTCTTCCTTGCTACCTTGACCTCCAAGTCCATGACCAAGAGCCTATGCTGCGTCGGCAGACACTCACTCAGGATAACCTTGCAGTCAGTGCAAAGGCCCCTATCACTTCTCCTGAAGAGAAGATAATCAATCTGAGTCTTGGGCGCGTGCACTGAAAGGGAAAGTAAAAGTTAGATATATATATTTAATGTTAGAATAACCATAAAAAGAATAACGATAAATTTTGTTACAAATTAATAAAATTACTATTCTAGTTAAATTTTATTGAGCTTTAATTATAAAATTTATAATAAGATATTCAGCTAAGTATTTTAGCAATTTAAATATAATAAAAAAAATTATATGCATAAAGGGGGAATTGAAATTGTCAAGGGTAAAATAGATAATGCATATGATAGGAGGTGCAGAACGTCTATTGTTTCATGTTGAAGAAGGAGTGTGATTTTTAAGGCAACTTGGGGGATAAAAATAATTTTCACCATTTTAAAAATACACCAAAAACAACAGACCCATAAAGTCCCACAAGTGATGTTTGGACTATTCTATTTTTTTTTTACTTTGTTTACCCTTACAATGAGTAACAATTGAATTTATGCGCGGTTCAAAAGATACATGATTTAATTTAACACTAATGATCTAAGAACAGTAAACAATTGAATTAAAGAAAAACAAAGCAATCAAACCAAATGCGATGGATGATTAAGTCTAGGCTTACAATGGATGTTGGAAATCAGTACCGATCCATCCCTCGGAACAGCTAGGTTGCAACTGAATAAACAAGCAGCTGAAGAACGCTTTAAAAAATAGCTAAACAACAAAAATAAACTTTATTGCTTTGGTATGCATGCCAACAATGGTCCTTAAAATAAAAAAGTTCTCCCCTTTATATAGTAGGGAAGTTTCAATCCTAGTAGAAGTCTAAGTAAGGTAAAAATCTTTTTCTTTCAGTAAACGTTGATATGCAGTTGATATCGGGCGAGATTTGCACCGTAATATCCGGTTAAGGACGGTTATTTCGGCACCTCGATCGTCATGCGTAACCGTCTCTCCCTTAGCCTCGGTTCTTCACTTTGCTTGAGCCTAATGCTTGGCCGTGTCTGATTCCGAGCGCACCATTCGTCCTCCCCGGGATCTGGTCCATAGAAGCCTTCGGCTTAACTCAAGGTCATTTCTGGTCGCGCTGTCCTCTCGTTTCCTTACCGGAAAATCGGGGGTAACTTTTATCCCCGATTTTACCCACACATAGACAGTCCCCTCACTTTTCGGAGAGCAGATTTATGGAAACGACGAGAAGTGATTAATTGACCCCGACTCCTTCCTCCGTACACTACAAACGGGTTGACGAGTCAGCGAAGCATACCATCAGTCGCGTCGTTCTAACTTCAGACACGTGTCAACCGTCGGTTGACCATCCTAGGTGGGCATCGAATGCGAAACAGCACGCGTTAATTATTCCTATAAAAGCTCTGGTTTCTTTTTTTTCTTCACTTTTTTACTTTTTGATTTCAAATCTTCTTAAGTTACCCTCGAACTTTTTACTTGTTCATAATTGTTACACCCCATGTTTTTGTATGTGAAAGTGCGCCATAAATAAATTAATGAAAGTTCGGAAATGAGATGTTACATCTCGCATTTTCGTACGATAAAGTTTCGTCGTAAGTTAATCGACGTATGTTCGGGAATGAGATTATTATGAGATTATAAGTATTATGCTATTTCAAACAAGTAATGAGTAAATTCGTGAAGGTGAGAGGGTAAGCAAATCGAAGAAAATGAATTTCGTCAAAATTTGGCATCTTGGGTTAAAATACGGTCCGAGCTATAATACCCGGTATTTATGAACTAGTGTCATACAAGGTACCACATGACCATGATAGTAAGGTGTATAAGGTGGCTAAAAGTGAGTAGTATTTTAAATAATTTGAGATGATTCTTAATTATGCGGGTAATTGGTTAATTTTCGGGTAACAAGACATTACCTAATTACCTAATAAGTGGATAAAGATTTAAAATTTCCCGCCCCCATCCCCACGTGGCAGTAAGCCACTATTAATACATATGACTAAGTAGTCATATGAGCTTAGGTGGCTATCTAAGGTAAAAAGGACATTAACGTGTAAAGACTTCAGGTTAGGTTTCATTTTATACAATTTGGTTTATTTGGATATAGAATAACGAAGTGAGTTATATGTCTTTCTTCCTAATTCAATGTGTTTCAAGAACAGACGCTAAGCTCAATCCACAAAAGCTTCGAACGAAATTCTTGCAACCAAACAATTCCAACGAGAATTATTAGAACCGTAACAACGTAAAATTTTGCGGTTCTAAAAGAGTACGGTGCAATCTTTTTCAAGAATATTGTAAGGATTTTTCCTACTCCAGGTATGTTAAGTCTATCCCTTCTTTCTTTTTGGAATGATCTATATGACACGATCAAAACGAGCAAATGCACAACTTCCATAAATGACTCTATTCATAGTATACTAGAGATGCTTATGTTCTTGATTCCCCATGAGTCATATTATTCTATTATCTGTTCATTGGTCTCAAAAATAAGTAAGTTGGTAAAGTTTATTTCATGGTATTAATCATAGGCATAATGGTCTTATGACGTACCGAGAGATTTTATTAACGTATTTCATATGCATTTCATGCATTTATACATGCACATTGACCCATGACCAGATGACGTTATATACACGTATATATATGTATATGTGATATGGGAAATGTTATGGCGTTATATAAGCACCACCACCTGATTAGCTGGTATACATTGATAATTTTGCCCACAATGGTCGAGATGATATGATGGGATGCCCTCAGAGGCTTGATGATGTTATGAACACATGTACCTATGCACGACATGAAATTTATACGCATATGCATGACACTATAATTATTTCATGATTTACATAGTTATCCAAACTAACAGGTTGAGTCATTTAATTTATATTTCTTCCATGTCTGTTATGTACTTATTTATATGCCTTACATACTCGGTACATTATTCGTACCGACGTCCCTTTTGCCTGGGGACGCTGCGTTTCATGCCCGCAGGTCCCGATAGACAGGTCGAGATCCCTCCAAGTAGGCTATCAGCTTAGCGGAAGATGTTGGTGCGCTCCATTTGCTTCGGAGTTGCTTGTTCGGTTAGTATGACTTAGATGTGTATTGTTTGGTATGGCGGGACTCTGTCCCGACCTGTATGAAAATTATGTATTCTTAGAGGCTTGTAGACATATGTCATGTACGTAAAAGATTGTATGGCCTTGTCAGCCTATGTTCAGTATACGAGTGGTTATTTTGGTCTTATAGGCCCGTATGTCTTATGTATAAGTTGGTTTCACATATTGTATTCTACTTATCTCACGGTAGCCTTCCGGCTCACTTATCCATGATAGTATGACATGAAAAGATACGTTATGTTGGTACTCGGTTGAGTAAGGTACCGGGGTGCCTGTCGCGGCCTATCGGTTTGGGTCATGACAAAAGTGGTATTAGAGCAGTTCTTTCCTAGGGAGTCCACAAGCCGTGTCTAGTAGAGTCTTGTTTATTGGTGTGTCGTGCACCACACTTATAAGCAGGAGGCTACAGGGCATTTAGGACTGTCACTCTTTCTTCTTACTCTAGATTGTGTCAAAGAGCTCAATTGTAAAAACTCAATTTCCTAACTCTATCTTATTCATAATATGACATTGCCTACATCCAGCAAGACGGTTGGTAAGAGATATAGCTGTGGAAGAGTTGAGTCAGAGGAACTCGATTTTTGCATCATGCTTATGATGGATAAATTTGAGGTATCCAGCAGATCATGTGTGTACTAAGGCATGTAAGTTTCTTGATAAGGATCCCTAAGGCAAGAATGTCTATCCTCTCTTACGGTAAAAACGAATAAGAAAATCGGAAGGTAGACACAAGTTTCAGCAAGTAAAAGAAGCAAGGTGAAGAAGGGTACGAGGTACCCAGTTAATGAAGATTAACAGTATTTACAATTCAAGCAGAGAAATATAAGCATTCTGAGATACCTTCAATTGTAACAGAGGTATGTAATTAGTCACCACCATCTCAATTATGCTCCACGGGAGCTAACAGAAGTAGTATAAGAGGAAGACGGGATATCAGGATCCGGCTGGGGTTAGAGTAACCCAAAATGATGGATGAATTGTTTGCGTCAGTTGACATTTCCGAAGAATATTGCAAATGTTATACATCTCCTCGTGAGATACCCAGATGTTGCACTCTTAAATAGTACAGCTAGATATGAGCACTGCAAAGATAGGCACTGAAAGCCTGGAAGGGATAAATATTACCTAGTGTAACTCTCATCCCTAGTAGAGCGAGGACGTTTAGCAACCCGAAGAGACGATGAATGAAGCAAGGAGAGTTAAAAGTGAAAGAATGTCGTGTTGAAGTTTTCACAAGAAAGGGATAGGCAGAAATATTAGCAGAGTAATGAGAAGAGAGATAAGGAAGAATTATGAGTGAGATGTGATACATGGATGACAACGGTAGAGTGTTACAAAATCTATAGTCAAATGAAGAAAGAGACGAAAGGTGATGGGCCTTAAGATAACAAAAGTGTATAGGCCATACAGTCACATCCACATTTCGAGAAATAAGTTCGAAACTCTAACGTGATTAACAAAAGGAAAAGTTCGGCCCTAGAGTAATAGAAATTAGTATGGACTGGTGAACAAGATAAAGTAAAAATGAATTAGAGACTAAGTGATTTGATAATAGTCAGCATCATGAGAATTTCAGATTGCGTTCCAGCGATAATAGAATAGACAACAGAAGAAGATCCATGATGAATTCAGAGAATGGTCATTCAGGAAGATGCTTCCCTAAAGCAAGCAATGCAAGCAAAGTTAAGCTTAAGGGACTATATGTGCCAGTTACACTAAGTGTCACCCTCGTGAGTAAGGAATTTCGTCATCCTCGGTGCAGAAGGATTACCTCAAGGCGAGTAAGGGTCATTGATGATGTGAAAGGACGCCAAAGATGAAGAGGAAAAACATCTATAGGCAGGTCGTCGTAGCTCCAACTCTTAGTACTCCCCTAAAGGGGAAAAATATGGAATGGTGTGGCATTAAGTCAGAATTAAGTGGATCTAGTAACTATGGAATGATAAAAGAAGAATACGATAAAAATGAGAAAGGGATGAGATTGCACTTATTCAAATGTTACAAATATGCTATGATTCCAGAACATTATGTAAGCATGACGCCAAGAAAAGGAAGTAAAGGTTCCTGCCCAGGATGTTTTTGATAAATAAGGAGCTAGTAAGACAAAGGAAATAACCCATGAAAGATTACGCGGAATATGGATATGAGAATAGGCCAACGAGTAGTTAATAGTTGATTCAAGAAGAACCTAATCATGACTAGACAAGAGGTTACAGACAAATCAGAGATCATGCAAGATAAATATAGTGAACCCCAAAATGGAGAATTCGGCCTTGCAGTGATGTCATTATAATACTGGAGATGTATTCAAATAGGAGTCGGGGTAGTTAAAGGTACCGTATGAATGTTACGGGAATAAAAGAGAGTGCCACTAGGAAGACAGTCAAAATATCAGTTCAGAAGCAACCCTACAAGCACAAGGGCACGGAGGCAAGTAACTACGGATAATTATAGGCAAGGAAGGACATCAAAAGGTCCATAATAAGCTCACAGCTTTATAAGAATCAAGGGTTCTCCCTAAGTACTACAACGAAAGACTAGCGGATGGAATAAGGAAGAAGGCTTCAACCTAAACATGGTAACTCGAAGGATAAAAAATGGTCATTTTAAAAAAAACAGTCTCACTACAACATTGTATGTACTCTATAAGAAAGTGGCACCTACCGTGGCTAACGAACGGGAAGTAAAGTCAAAGGTAATATTCGAGATCATATAAGTTGCACGAAAATTTCGCCATATGTGGGAACTAAGATAAGCTAAGTATGCACGCAACAAGGAGGCAGAAAGTTGAGAAGGAACGAAATGAATTATTCGATCAATGATCTAGAGTCAGTTACATTTTGAACGCACTTGCAATTTCGGATTATACATATATGTTGACAATCATACAGCCGTAGAAGACTCCGGTATAAGTTAAAAGAAAGAATCGAGTCCAGGTCATAGACAAAGGATTGAATTGTTGGAAGATTGATTCCTGCATACTCCATAGCATCCATGAAAGGCTCAACGTAATAACTAATACCATGAACCGCAGATCGGGAGGTAGCTTAAGCCTACATAAAGGCTGATCAGAAGAAGGAGAAAACTAAAGAGTTACATCAATGAAGTAAATTAGGAGTCTGATTATTGGACCTAGAAAATTATAGAAATCGTGATTGAGAACATTATAGGATCACTCTTAATATCAGAGGTACCAAAGGGATAGTACAACAACCATATTCTATAACGTCTTTACGAAAAAACCAGTTAGAAAAATACCAGCCTCATAAGAATTCAGTATGAAGCTCCCACCGGATTGTATAGGCATCATAGGTGCAAGTATTATAATAGAGCTTCAAGTTATGGACGTGAATTATACCTACGTGGAAGGGAGATCATGAAAGAGATAAAAGATACGATGTGAGACTTTAAGGTAAGTAAGGTAAAGGTGAACAACGTACAAGATACTCAAAGGCAGAAGATCGTGAATAGTCCATGCTTCGGGTAGAAGGCTAGAAGCACTAGGATTCAATATCCAGGAATTATAGCAACGTCGCCAATGGCGTACCTTCCAACCTATGGTTTCTAAGTACCGAGAGATCTAGTCAAGAGAGTAAAGAAGAGTTAGAGACGATGTGATGTCTCAGTTGATGTTCCAGAATAACATAAGGAAATCTATGGTGCAAGCAAGTTGAAGGAAGGTTGCGAACAAGTATAAATAGATATGTGTAGGTCACAAGCTAAAGTATGGTAGAGCGACAAAGTTTCAGGAAGAAAGGAGTAAGGATAAGAAAATGTGAGTGAAAAGGTGACAAGAATGGATAAGTCCTTGGGATTATGCCCATGAAAACAAGAAAGCTAATGGTTTCTCTAAGTTATAGAAAGTTCAGTATAGCCTGAATGAACTCAAAGGAGTCTAAGACTGATAATATCTTGAAAAAATGGAATGTTGTCCTGGTAGTGGAATGAGGGTGTGATTGTGATAGATAAAGGATGCCGTTTGGGCCTTCGACTGGGTAATGATTTGAAAAGGATTTCATGGATTGTACGGAATTAAAAACGTAAGGTGAATCACATTGGGATGCTATAAAATACGATCATTAAAGTACAGTATTGCCCCTAAGTGGATCAAGAAAATCACTTCAAATATTCCTCGATACAGCATAAGCCCTAGTGGGAATATATTACGTAAGAAGTTCCAAGTTATCAATGGAAGATTGTAGATCAACATTGAGGTAAATCGATAATGGATGGATAAAAGATACAAAGTACGAGATGAGATTAGACCATCATTCTTAAGATGAGCAGTAATGAAGAAGCATAAAAAGACTTAGCTTTACGCATATAGGATAAGCAACAAGAGTAACCCAGAGTTTGGTTGCACACCTTAGTAACAATAAATCGAAGTAAGAATTATAGTATAGTATGGCCTACTTAGATGTAGTAAAGCTACTGACGCCCAGAGGGAGAGCTTGACATAATTTTGTATATGTTCACAAAGTGAGGCCTAGAGATTGGCTAAGAGCTGGAGGGAAGGGGAGAGAAGCGTCGCATAGGCGCACATACAAAGTTAGAGTCGTACATGCTGCATGATAGAAGGTAGCAACAGTTACGAGATTAGAAGAATTCCGACTACAAGTCGTGGTGTGAGAAAGAGGCTTAAAGGGGGGAATGCCCTGGCCTTTGGATTTATTCAAAGAACAGTTGTCTGAATGGAAAGAAGAATATTAGAGTATTCGCAAGAGCTATGGGTTATGGGAATGATAAGTGCATCAGTCAACATTCGAGGACGAATGTTCCAAAGGGGAGAATGATGTTACACCCCATATTTTCGTACGTGAAGTGCGCCATAAATAAATTAATGGAAGCTCGAAAATGAGATGTTACATCTCGCATTTTTCGTACGATAAAGTTTCGTCGTAAGTTAATTGACGTAAGTTCAGGAATGAGATTATTGTGAGATTATAAGTATTATGCTATTTCAAACAAGTGATGAGAAATTCGTGAAGGTGAGAGGGAAAGCAAATCGAAGAAAATGAATTTCGTCAAAATTTGGCATTTTGGGATAAAATACGGTCCGAGCTATAATACTCGGTATTTATGGACTAGTGTCATATAAGGTACCACATGACCATGATAGTAAGGTGTATAAGATGTGTTAAAAGTGAGTAGTATTTTAAACAATTTGAAATGATTCTTAATTATGCGGGTAATTGGTTAATTACCGGGTACGGGATATTACCTAATTACCTAATAAGTGGATAAAGATTTAAAATTTTCCACCCCCACCCCCACTTGGCAGTAAGACACTATTAATACACATGACTAAGTAGTCATTTGAGCTTAGGTGGTTATCTAAGGTAAAAAAGGACATTAACGTGTAAAGACATTCAGGTTAGGTTTCATTTTATACAATTTGGTTCATTTGGATATAGAATAACAAAGTGAGTTATATGTATTTCTTTCTAATTCAAAGTGTTTCAAGAACAGACGCTAAGCTTAATCCAAAAAAGCTTCCAACAAAATTCTTGCAACCAAACAATTCCAACGAGAATTGTTAGAACCGTAACAATGTGAAATTTTGCGGTTCTAAAGGAGTACGGTGCAATCTTTTCCAAGAATATTATACGGATTTTCCCTACTCCAGGTATGTTAAGGCAATCCCTTCTTTCTTTTTGGCATGATCTATAAGACACGAACGAAACGAGCAAATGCACAACTATAAATGACTCTATTCATAGAAATACTAGAGATGCTTATGTTCTTGATTCCCCATGTGTCATATTATTCTATCCTCTGTTCATGGGTATCAAAAATACGTAAGTTGGTAAAGTTTATTTATGGTATTAATCAGAGGCATAATGGTCTTATGACGTACCGAGAGATTTTATTAACGTATTTCATATGCATTTCATGTATTTATACATGCACATTGACCCATGACCAGATGGCGTTATATACGCGTATATATATGTATATATATGTATATGGGATATGGGAAAGGTTTAGCGTTATATACGCACCACCACCTGATCAGCTGGTATACGTTGATGATTTTGCCCATAGTGGTCGAGATGATATGATGGGTTGCCCTCAGAGGCTTGATGATGTTATGAACACATTTACCTATGAACGGCATGACATTCATACACATATGCATGACACTATAATTGTTTCATGAATTACAGAGTTATCCAGACTTACAGGTTGAGTCATTTACTCTATATTTCTTCCATGTCTGTTATGTACTTATTTATGTGCCTTACATACTTGGTAAATTATTCGTACTGACGTCCTTTTTTCTTGGGGAAGCTGCATTTCATGCCCGCAGGTCCCGATAGACAGGTCGAGAGCCCTCCAAGTAGGCTATCAGCTCAGCGGAAGATGTTGGTGCGCTCCATTTGCTTTGGAGTTGCTTGTTCGGTTAGTATGACTTAGACGTGTATTGTTTGGTATGGCGGGACTCTATCCCGACCTTTATGAAAATTATGTATTCTTAGAGGCTTGTAGACAGATGTCATGTACGTAAAAGATTGTATGGCCTTGTCGGCCTATGTTCAGTATACGAGTGGTTATTTTGGTCTTATAGGCCCGTATGCTTATGTATAAGTTGGTATCACATGTTGTATTCTACTTATCTCAAGGCAGCCTTCTGGCTCAGTTATCTATGATAGTATGACATGAAAAGATACGTTACATTGGTACTCGGTTGATTAAGGTAGCGGGTGCCCGTCGCGGCCCATCGGTTTGGGTCGTGACAATAATTCCTCCAAATCTCCATATATTATTCTTCACGTCTTCATTTTATCATATCCAATCTTCAAATCTTCATGTTTTGTCTTTGAATCTTCAAGTCTGACCTTCAAATCTTCATACCCATCTTCAAACCTTCATATCCGTCGTCAAACCTTCATATTCCCATATAAAGATGGCAAAAGCCTCAAAGTTTGTGCCTCAAAATACCGTTCCTTCAACTTCTATCCCGGCAGTTGATATTGAAACGACCCTTCCGGCAGTATCCTCGAAACCTCCTCTTAAGGATTTTATCCTCAGAGGTGTTGCTCCACAGATAAGACTTTAAGGTTGAGTAGGCCTCCAAACAAGGAGATCGTGGTGATTAGGTGTGGAGGTATATTTGCTCCATCACCGAAGATACGCTCCCGACGTCCGGGAGGATTGCAAGTGGGAAGGCAAGGAAGTATTCATCCTCGGTCCTGATGAGGACATCACAACGCACGTGGAAGGGTACTTAAGCGTTTATACGTACCCCTTCACGTTTGGCCTGATGGACATGGCAGTCCTCGATTTTTGTAAGATGTGCGAGGTCTGCCTCGGGCAGATCCATCCGTCCTTTTGGAGGATCGTGATTCTCCTCCGTCACTTTGTCAACAAATGGAGGAGCCCCCGTTCACTATCGACCATCTGCTTCGTGTCTATAGCCCCCGAATCTTCAGAGGGGGGTTAATCAAGCTCGCTCGACGGGCAAAGAAGGCTCCCTTCTCGAGCATCGACGAGGACAGGAATCGAGGTTGGCGAGGAGACTTGTTCGGGTCAAACCAAAGATCTCATTCCCTCAACAGTTGACATACTCCGAGCGTGAGTGACACAAACTTTCTAAAGGTAAATGGGAGTTTCGTTCCGATGGTGAGTATCCTTCTTCCCCTGATTGAATTCCCTTTTGTTCTATCATCATTTCGACTACGACTCTTTTTCTTCTCACAGATTTGCCCAAGACTTCCGAGCTTCGGGCAATTTTTGATGATGAAGCCTCATCCCTATTTGGAAAAACCTCTACTTTGAGAAAACCTGCCGCCGAGGCTGCTGTAAAGAAGGAGGAGAAATTAAGAAGAAAGAGGAGGTATTCTTGCTCTTCGAATTCTCCTGCCAAGACAAAGAAGAAGAGGGTCTTGGTCAGAGTCAAAAAGAGTACCAAGAAAAGTACTCATGGCAGGGTCCCGGACTCCGATTCTCTCTACTGGCTCAGGGTCTACCTCGAGGGTGATGACATGGATTTTGTCGTCCACGAGCCGGCTGACACTGCACAGGAGCTGGCAGAACCAGAGGGGGGCGACCGTAAGGCTGAACCCTCCTCAGCTTGGGAGCCTGAGGGAGAACCTTTAGCCACTGCCCCTCGAGAGGCTAATCCAGTTTGAAGAGAGACCACCGATGTCATGCCCCAAACCTTGGGAGGCGTGGCTGGCACCCGGTGCCATGCTGGCCCGAGCGAACCACTCTCCAACTTGTTTTTTCTTTGTAACTATCGTGGGCCAACATAGCCACAACTTGTAATGTATAACTGTAAGAGGAAAAACACTGTATCCCTGAACCATTTTTCTTAAAATATGAATACATATGGGTCGTCAAGGCCTCTGACATACTGTACAAAAATGAACCTTTGTCTATAAAGCCTCTAAGATTATTTGCAGAGAATATTAAAGTTCTACTTTTTGCTATTCTAAGAACAAGGAGAAACCTATTTGACAAATGTTTAAAATTGATAATCTTCCTTGCATGAACCCCACGTATCCCTTTGTTGCCACGTGATGTTTCCCCCAAACTTATCCAATTACATACACTATTATTTCATTAAAACATCCATTTAAAATTACACATATTTTCTCAACTTCTAATTTTCCTAATCTCATATAAAGAATACAAATTTTCGTATGCTTTATTCTTATAATGGTAAAAAAAAATAACCTTCTTTTCTTGTAAAAAAAAAGATTCATATCTTTACAATAAAGAAAATTTCATAAACTTTTCTCATATTATGTGTATAATTTAAAACATATTCGAAAGTAGTAATATTAATAACTATAATAAATCATATTTTTCAAACTAATTTTTTTTCTTTACAAAAATGTTCCACTCAAAAATACCATATCAAATATAAATGTGGCGAAAGCCTCATACTGACTTCTTACGACTCAGCTCTATGGCACGATCTGGAAACAAAAGAAGGGTAACATTTTCTAAATGCCCTATGGCCTCTCAATTATAAATGTGGCGCGCAACACACCCATAAGTGAGACTCTACTAGGCACGGCTTTGTAGACTTCCTAGGACACGACCTACTCTGATACCACTTTTTCACACCCCAAACCTTGGGAAGCGTGGCTGGCACCCGGTGTCGTGCTGTCCCGAGCAAACCACTCTGCAACTTTTTTTTTCTTTGTAACTATCATGGGCCAACATGGACACAACTTGTAATGTACAACTGTAAGTGGGAAAATACTGTATCCCTGAACCATTTTACTTAAAACATGAATACATATGGGCCGTCAAGGCCTCTGACATACTGTACAAAATGAACCTTTGTGCCTCTAAGATTATTTGACATCAAATGGGATAGAGTACCGACCTACCCATAAGTCTGTAGCAAAATTCTGACATGATGACTCATAGACTCGACTGCACTCCAAATGAGGTGGAGTCTTACCGATCCTTTGCTGAAAGCTAACCTCGTCTACTATGAGGGCTCGTCAAGCTGATTATCTATATCTGCAAGCATGAATGCAGCGTCCCCAACAAAAGGACGTCAGTGCGAATAATGTACTGAGTATGTAAGGCAGAACTGAAACATAACAATAAGTCAACATTAATTAAAGACATATAAGAATCAATCTGAATCTCTGAAGTGCCACCGTATATGCATACTTATTATATTTAAATATATATAATGCTTCTCTTTGAGACTTTTATCCATATGTATGATAAATGACTGCCCAACTGATCAGTGGTAACTGCCCGACCGGCCGTAGCGCGGTGGTAAATGCATGACTGCCCAACCGGCCGTAGCTCGATGGTAAATATGTAAGTGCCCAACCGGCCGTAGCTCGGTGGTAATGAATATGCATGACTACCCAACCGGTGAAAAATAATGATACATAACTACCCAACCGGTGGTAACTGCCCGACCGGCTGTGGCACGGTGGTAAATGCATGAAGATGCATGTATCTCTATATTATAAACATTAACATCTCTATCATATACCTCAATAGGGACTTAGAGATATACTTAGACATGCTTGAATATCACTTTACCGGAATGAATAACATAGACTTCCTTAACTGCTAAGAGTAGAACCACTTATGGAATAACATTACGTTTACGTATCGTTACTTGGATCATGCCACAACAAAGAAGGATTAGTTTTAACATACCTGAGCCAATTCTCTTAACAATCACTCTAACCAACGACAATTGCAACAAACACGTGACGGCAAGATCAGAGTAGGAAAAGCCCGTACGATATTCTTGAGAAAGATTGCACTGTACTTCCTTAAAATTGCAACAACGATGTTACAATAGTATAATAGGCTTCTTGTTGCATGATTTGGATGTTTTTTTTTGTATGCATCATGCCCGTAGCAGCACAGACGAGACACCTTTTCATTTGAAAATAATTGGAAAAGTAAAGGACCAAGGAAAGCATCCTATTTTTGCTTTCGAAGTCCCCTTGCAGGTGACAACTTCGGAGAGAGGAAAAGAGCTAGTGCTAATTGTATGTTCTGCAAGAAAGCTGCAGAAACAGTGGACCATCTCTCCTCTATTATGACTGGTTTATTGAGATATAGAACCTTCTTTTTGTGTTAGTGTGTGGGAATAAGAAAGTTGCCCAAGTCTGGAGGAATTGAGTGACATCTCACCAGTATTATTTGCTGGCCAAAGAGGTAGATTTCAAGAGCTATTCTTCTATATTTAAATGGAAGGAGAAAGAAGAACATCACAAATAGGGGGATGGATGTTAAGAGGCTCAAGTCCAGTGCTATTTACACGTTTCATTTTTGGTACGGGGAGAACCATCCAGCTGGTCATGATATCTGCAGAGAATATTAAAGTTCTACTTTTTGCTATTATCCCTTTGTTGCCACGTGATGTTTCCTCCAAACTTATCCAATTATATACACTATTATTTCATTAAAACATCCATGTAAAATTACATATATTTTCTCAACTTCTAATTTTCCTAATCTCATATAAAGAATACAGATTTTCGTATGCTTAATTCTTAAAATGGCAAAAAAAAAACCTTCTTTTCTTGTAAAAAAAATAATTCATATCTTTACAATAAAGAAAATCTCATAAACTTTTCTCATATTATGTGTATAATTTACAACATATTGGAAAGTAGTAATATTAATAACTATATAAAATCATATTTTTCAAACCATTTTTTTTTTCTTTACAAAAATGCTCCACTCAAAATACCATATATATATATATATATATATATATATATATATATATATATATATATATATATATATANATCAAATATATAAATATATATATATATATAACGGTATCAAGGTTGTTAAACTTACGGGGTGTAACAACCGATGTCGTTGATATCCCGAAGTCACCGTCCCACATGGATTCTCTTTTTGGTAAGGCTCAAGCCGTCAGAGAAAAGCTAATCGACGCATCCCGGGCCGCGGATGAAGCCCTTTACCTGTTTTACAAAGGTATTAACGTCGGTGCGCTAGAGGACAACTCCGGTTTGGCCGCCTGGAGATCCCAAAAAGGGATGTGATGCCGGGGTCAAGCGGGCGAGTTCGAGCCCAAATCTTGTTAAGCAGTTCCCAACCCCGAGTGCGGACCATGACTGTAAGAAGATGGTCATGTTTATGGTACTGACAAATACCGGGATGCTATCCGGGCCGGTCGGTGTGGCCAGCTACCTTCACTCCTTGGTGATCAATGAGGACTAAGCAAAGATGAACGAGGTACACACACCGAGCCTTTTCAACGAGGCAGAGCAGGCACTGAACAAGGTATATTTTCTTCCCCTCATATCTTTAAAGAGTCCATTTTGCCTTAGCATATTTTAACGATTTTGATATTTTTTATGCCTCTGGCTTCGATGCTTCATCATGAGAGCTTCCACCGGACTCTGATGGAGGTGATCCACCTTGAATTCGAGATCAAGGAACAGGTCCAGCAAAAGTGTACAAATCTCTTTCTAAGCAAAAAGATGAGGTACTTAGGGACCACTACGTCCTCCAAGCCGAGCTAGAATGAGCTCAAAAGGAGGCCTCGAAGGTGAAATGGGAACATGCCCTTCTGGTTGAAAAGGTAAGAATGTTTGAGATTAATAACAAGAGGCTAAGAGCAACTACTAACGCCACAACCTCGCAGGTCCAAGAAAAGATAGACTTGATCGACCAGCTTAGGGCTGAAATGAACGAGGTCAAAGCCTCAACCGAGGAGCTGAGGAGAAAAATGGATCTCCTGGCCTCAGAGCGGGATGCCACCAAAGAGGATTTGGCATCGAACAAAGATTAGCTCCGGGTGCTGAGGGAAAAATCTGACAAATGGTCTCGGTTGAATGAGGAGCTCCGGGCGCAACTTAACTCGGCCATTACTAAATGAGACACTCTCGGCCAAGAATACATCATGCTGAAGTCTAAGTTAGAGGCAGTTCGAACTAGGCATCCAAAGTTCAGCACATGCTGGTCCAATATAAGAACGATGTAGAGGTAGCCGAGGACCGTGTAATAATAAAGGCCGAGTATGTAAAGTGGATGTCTCGGAGGGAGGTCCTTGAAGAGATTCATGCTCAGGGAATCGACCTTGCAGCAGAGATTGAAGAGGCTTGAGGCTTGAGGCTGAGGCCTAAGACAGATACCAGTCCGACGGTTCGGGCGGCGAGTCGGGCTCTGGTGAAGACTAGGCGGGAATGCCTTAGTCTATTTTTTGTTTTCCCTTGTATTTTTGTATTTTGGGGCCATTTCATAGTGCCTTTGTAAATACCTTGTATATAAAACTTTTCTTCGGCTATGCATTGTGTGTTTTGCTTTTCTGTACTTCCTTGTGTCTAAGACTTACACTATACCGTTGATGCCTTAGCGTAAGATTTGACATCATTTAAATTGTTGGTTCCCCTGATGCCCGGATGAGGCCTGGATTAACTAACAACTCTGCATTGATTTGGCTTCGGAGGACCCGATAAAAACGGAGTCATTGTTGAAATTTTGAACATTGGACACAATCATTCTTTGCCGAAATTCAAGACCAAGTAACTTGACCGGGTCTGAAGTAGTCTTTTTTTTGTTATAAAAAATATGTAAGGACCTTACTTTTCAAGTATGGACTCAGACGTCTCCGAGCCATTTAAGTTGGTCGTGACCTTTTGCGTTTGGGCCCTCTCTAGTAGGCTCGGTGCCTCCGGGATTTAGTAACCTGAATATTTCGGTCTTATCGCCGGGTGGCAGTCCCCGGTTCGGGGAGGCCAATAGGCTTAAGGGTTTTGAACCCAACATTTTTTTAAGTAATTTTTACGATAATATTGCTTATGTAAATGTGAACCGATGAAACCATAGAAGGCAAATTTCTTTTATTATTTTGAATGTCGTGTAAATTGTCGATGGAACATAAGCTATCTGCCATGGCAAAAATGAGCTATGTGAGCCCAGTTCGTTTGACTGTTTGACCCTTACACTTAATCCTAATATTCAAGCCTTGGCTTTCAATATAGAATACGAATCCCTTCTTTATTCCCGAACTCAGGCCTTGACTTAGGGTATGATGGCCCTCTAGTATTCGAGACTGGATTTTTGAGGGCTTGAATACTATTGCTCTGATACGGATGGTCGGTAGTCCCTGGCATCCAGCCAGTCTTCAAAGCTAGGGTAGCACGTTTTACTGTTACCTCGTTAAAAATCTTGCCGTAAAACCCACTTCCGGAAAAAATCGGTTCAAGGAAAAAAGAGTGCAACACGTGCTTTAAGACATAATCCTTAGATTTGACTTTGACTGAGTACCTGCATGGGTTAGTTCAAAGTGTAATAAAGCACACAAAAGATTGCGTTCATAACTCAGCAGTAGTATCGCTTTAAATGTGCCACATTCCAATTATTGGGTAGTTGTACCCCGTTTCCGAATTCGAGCTGGAACAAGCCTTTCCCGGTTATACTGGTGACTCTGTACGGTCTCTCCCATTCGGGTTCTTGGTATGTAGTGTAACTCTCCTTAGTACCAAGTCCCAGACTTGGAAGTGTCGAAGGTTTGCCCTTCGGTTGTAATATCACCCCATGCGTTGGTTTTGGGCCGCTAATCGGACTAGGGCGGCTTCTCACCTTTTGTTCTCTAAGTCTAAGCTCGTGGCCATAGATTTGCCATTTGACGTCTCCGTAGCGTATTGGAACCTTAGGCCCGGTTCTCCTACCTCTACCGAAATCAGAGCTTCCACGCCGTGGACTAGAGAGAATGGTGTTTCACCGGTGCTTGACATCGAAGTCGTTAGATATGCCCATAAGACCTCGGGCAAAATTTCTTTCTATTTCGCTTTTGAGTCGGTCAATCTCTTCTTTAGGTTCTAGGGTATAGTTTTGTTTGTTTATTCCGTTTGACCATTCCCACTTGGTTGGTAGGGCATTGATAAAATCTTTTTGATTTTATGATCCTCAAAAAACTTATTAATCTTGCCGCCGATGAACTGCCTCCCGTTTTCACACGTGATCTTGGTCGGTATCCCGAACCGGCATATTATATGATCCTAGATGAAGTCAATGACCTCCTTTTCCCTAAATTTCTCGAACGCCTGTGCTTCGACCCACTTGGAGAAATCATTGATCATAAGTAAGATGTATTGGGCTCTGTCAGGTGCCCACAGCAAGGGACCGACGATGCCCATTCCCCATTTCATGAACGTCCAGGGGGAAAGGACTGGGTGAAGCATCTTCCCCAGTTGGTAGATCATCGGGGCATGCCCCTGGCATTCTTTACACTTTTGAACGAAGTCTTTCGCATCTTTTTCCATCTCATTCCAGTAATAATCTGCTTTTCGACCCAAGGAATCTGCTGCCGAATGGTTTCCACAAGTACCCTCGTGTACTTCCCTCACTCGGTCTCCCCTGGACCAAGCACCTCACCAATGGTCCGAAAAATGATCTTCGATATAATTTTCCACCAACCAAGCTAAACCTGGTAGCCTTAGTACGTAGGGCCCTCGATTCTTTGGGATTCGATGGTAATTTTCCTTTCTAAAGGTAGTCTATGTATTTGTTTCTCCAATCCCAAGTTAAGCTTATTGAGTATACCCTGGCGTGACCATCCTCTCTCACTGAGTTCATCAATTGCAACTGCCCTAGAATTGAATTCATCAGAGTTGACTGACGGCCCTAGATTAGCCAACGCATCGGCCTTATTATTTTGATCTCGGGGTACATGATTGTAGAGTCCATTCCTTGAACTGGTATAATGTTACTTGCAACTTATGCAAGTATCTCCGCATCCGGTCATCTTTTACTTCAAACGTCCCATTGACTTGGTTAACAACGAGGAGGGAGTCACACTTGGCTTCGATCGCCTCAGCCCCCAGGCTTTTAGCTAGTTCTAGACCTGCAATCATAGCCTCATATTCGGCTTTGTTGTTAGTCAATTTCACAGTTCTAATAGATTGCCTTATTACATTATCCGTAGGTGGTTTTAATACAATTCCCAACCCGGACCCTTTCACGTTAGAAGCACTATCCGTGAATAGGGTCCAAATCCTCGAGCTAGCTCCCAAGGCGAGTAGTAATTCTTTCTCGACCTCAGGGATCAAGGCAGCCGTAAAGCCGGCCACAAAGTCTGCCAAAATCTAAGATTTTATAGCAGTTTAGGGTTTGTACTCAATATTGTACCCACTAACGTCTACGACCCATTTGGCTAGTTGGCCCGAGAGCTCGGGTTTATGCATAATACTCCGTAGCGGGTACGAGGTCACTGCACTGAAAATATGGTTTTAATTTCCTAGAAGCGCTCAATAAGGCGAGTGCTAATTTTTCTAAGTGTGGATACCTTGTTTCGGCATCGCCTAGAGTTCTACTAACATAATAAATAGGAAACTGCATACCTTCTTCTTCCCGGACCAGGATACTACTTACCGCTACCTCGGAGACTGCCAAGTAGAGGTATAGCTGCTCGTTCACCTTTGGGGTATGCAACAAAGAAGGGCTTGATAGGTATCGTTTGAGTTCTTCTAAAGCCTGTTGACACTCCGGGGTCCAAGAAAAGTCGTTCTTCTTCTTCAGTAATGAGAAAAATCGATGCATTTTGTCGGATTATCTCGAAATAAATTGGCCCAATGCGGCTATCCGCCCGGTCCGTATCTGTACCGCCTTGACGTTGTCAACTACGTGATATATTCTATGGCTTTTATCTTGTTTGGGTTGATCTCTATTTCCCAGTTGGATACCATAAAATTGAGGAACTTGCCCGATTCGACCCCGAAGGTACACTTTTCTGGATTCAGCTTTATGTTGTATTTCCTCAGTATGTCGAAGGTTTCCTGCAAATGCTTCAAATGGTTCTCTGCTCGCAAGGACATAACTCACATATCGTCAATATAGACCTCCATTGATTTGCCTATTTGTTCTTCGAACATCGGGTTAACTAGGCGTTGATATGTTGCAACGACTTTGTTTTAATGCAAATGTCATTACGTTGTAACAATAGGTGCCGAATTTAGTTATAAAAGAAGTCTTTTCATGGTCGCTCGGGTCCATCCGTATTTGGTTATAACCGGAATAGGCATCGAGAAAACTCAGCGTCTCGTGCCCGTCGTCGCATCGATCATTCGATCGATGTTAGGCAAAGGAAATAAAACCTTCGGACATGCCTTGTTTTGGTCCTTATAATCTACACGCATTCTAAGTTTGTTTCCTTTTTAAGGCATGACCACTACATTAGCTAGCCAATCCGGGCATTTAACTTCCCAATTGAACCTATTTTCAAAAGTTTAGATATCTCGTCATTGATGAATGCGTGTTTTATCTCGGACTGTGACCTCCTCTTCTGTTTGATCGGGTGGAATTTTGGATCCAAGCTTAATTTGTGAGTTGTCACCTCTGGTGAGATCCTTGTCATGTCTAAGTGGGACCAGGCAAAACAATCGGCATTATCTTTAAGGAAATAAATAAGATTTTTCCCGAGCTCGGGAGTTAACCCCATGCCTAGGTATACCTTTCTATCCGGTAGGTACTCGATCAGTATGACCTGCCCAATTCCTCGATTGTCGATTTGGTGGCATCAATATCATCGGGTGCTATAAAGGATCTCGGGACACCGAAATCCTCCTCCTCGTTTGGTCTGTGTTCCCTCTGTTTCCCCGGCCGGGCCAGGGTCGGGGCCGCTGATTGCTATTTGGTTTCTTTATCTTCGACCGGTCCCCTACCTTTTGACGTTGTAACCGTGGGCACCGGGATCACTTCCTTTATGGCGAACATCTCCTTTTCCCCAATTGTTTCCCGTAGACCATTTTGATTCCGCCTGGGGTAGGAAACTTCAACGCGTGATGTAGGGTCGACGACACCGATCTCATACTGTGGACCCATGGCCTCCCGAACAAGCATTATATCTCATATCCCCTCAATCACATACAATTTCATTTCCTGGGTGGTCCCGATAGTGTTTACTGGTAGGGTTATTTCACTCTTCGTCGTCTCGCACGCCATGTTGAACCCGTTTAATACTCGTACTGCCGGTACGATTTGGTCCAAACATGTTTCACAAAGTCATGCAATAATTCGCGTCCTAATTTTTGGGACCTCATTATGCCTGAGGTAGGCCTAAGAGACACATAGACTTGGAGAAAATTGATGCCAACTTTACTTCATTTCATTAAGGCGAAAATAAGCCGAAACAAACTATCACTAAATCGACAATAATAATAAAGTCACTAATGGCATTAAGCCTTATTACATGGAAATCTAATCTACGCTAGAAACTAGTAACGAACATTATCTCCTAATCTACTAGGTCGCTGAAGGACCTCCTCCATGCTTGGCTCTTTTGACCCTATCAATCAGGTTTCCTAGATCGCGCATATCCAACAATAGGTAAGCTTTTGCCAGATTTCCTCCTTCATCGTCGTTCATGCCTTGACAATCCGAGGCCTCTTTCTCATCTTCCTCTCTAGTTCCATGATTCCTTGTTCTAAGTATTCCAATCTTTCTATCGACTTAGTGGCAATCTCCTTCCATTCCCTTATCGCCTCCATGTCTACTTTGTGTTGCTCCATATGTCTAGCTTCGAACTCAAACACCTTTTTGCGTAGCCTCTTGTACTTAACTTGTGCCTCAACCACTTCATCTATGATCCTATCCTTTATATTGACTCCTGGCTTGATGTCCCTTGTACGTCTTCCTCCAACCATGATAGATAGTAGTAGTACATATGTGTTACGACCCAAACCTATGGGCCACAACGGGCACTACCTTACTCAACCGAGTACCAACATACATATCTTACTTATCACATCATTATAGGTAAATGGTCCAGAAGGGGTGTCATGAGATAACCAAAGTAAACATGAGGGAATACCCAACATAGAATGACTCAACCTGATATAGAAACTCATATCTGTGACATACGGGCCTATAAGGCTAATGTGATCCATTACATACTTAAAATATAGGCCGATAAGCCCATACAAGTATCCGTATATATGACATCTGTCTAAAAGCCTCTAAGAGTACATACTTATCATAAAGGTCGGGACAGGGCCCCACCATACTAATAAATACACGTCCAAATCATACTGATCAAATAAGCAACTCCGAAGCAAATGGAGCGCACCAACACCTTCCGCTGAGCTGATAGCCTACTCGGAGGACACTTGACCTATCTATCGGGACTTGCGGGCATGAGACGCGGCGTCCCCAAGCAAAAGGGATGTCAGTACAAATAATGTAAAGAGTATGTAAGGAATGAAAATCAGTAAATAATAGACATGAGAGAAACATTGAGTAAAAGACTCAACATGTAAGTCTGAATAACTCTGTGAATCATTAATATTATAATTTCATGCATATGCGTATAAATGTTATACCATGCATAGCTATATGCGTTCATAACATCATCAAGCCTATGAGGGCATCCCATCATGTCATCTTGGCCACTGTGGGCAAAATCATCAACGTATACCAGCTGATCAGGTGGTGGTGCGTATATAACGCCGTAACCTTTTCTATATATATATATAGGCTGAATACATATGTAGCCCCCTAAACTTGCCTGTTTTTTCCATTTCGGCACCTAAACTGGAGGTTGTATCAATTGGACACCTAAACCTAATTGAAACTGTGTCAATTGAACACAATTTTTACAACAAGCAAAACTATTTCATGCGTGAGGCCCAAATGCTGCTGATGTAGCCATGTGACAAATAGCAAAATGACACATCAGTAAGGAGAAAAAAAACCCTTTTCTTCCACCTTCCCCTTTTGACTCTTCACAAAATCCCCCATCTCACACATAAAAATACCATGCCGCCTTGTTAAATATAGCATCCAGTCTTCCAGTTAAACCCGGTGACCCCAGATGCAGTGCCATCACCTTATAAACTCCGGCAAAATTGCAGGGGTCGGATGTAAAATCATCCAAACTTTTACGAATTGCTTGTAGTACTAAGAAATCAATAGAGTCAAGCACTCCATAAAGCCAAAAATAAAAACAGTAATTTATTCTTTATTTTTAAGAGCCTCATTATTGTCATCATGGTTGTTGTAAATAAATGAAGAGAGGAATGTAAAAGGGGTTTATATAGAATAATACTGGAGACTTTTGAGTATTTCTTGTCCGTGAGAAGCTACAACGAGTTCTCATGGGATATGGCCAACTGGTGTTCTTGAAAGCTTTAATGGCGACGACATCAACTTTACAGAAATAGAAGTTGATAAAAGAAGAAAACGAGTGGCTTATGAGAAAAAGCAACAACTAACAAATGGAAAGAAAAAAGTTCTTTTCATAAAATCTTCTGTTGAATAACATAATTGGAAGAACAAGAAGAGACCAAAATTTATATTAAGCTAATTAGCTCCCTTCATCCTTGGTGGGTATCCAGTATTGCTGCTACAGTTGTCATCATTAGCCGTGAACGGTGAAACTGAGCCACCAATTATCTCCCTTTGCGGAACAAACAAAAGAAAATGGTTTGACCAAAAATAAAAATATATATTTGACTGCAAAACTAATTAAAATGTTAATTTTACTGTCAAGGTGGTCGAGATGGTAGTGAAGGAGGTGAGAATGGTGGTGGCACATTGAGGTTGAAGGATACAAAAGTGAAAAAATATATTAATATAAAAGAAAGATTGGGGTTTTTCACTCTCTTACAGGAGAGTGTAATACACATGCTATGACATATCAGCAGTATGTGTTCAATAGACACAATAGAACTGGAGTTCAGGTGCCTAATAGGTACAACCTTCAGTTTAGATGTCCAAATGAAAAAAATGGCCAAGTTTAAGGGGATGCATATGTATTCAGCCATATATATATATATATATATATATATATATATATATATATGAACATTATGACTTTGATTAATATCCTGAAATAAACTTCATCAACTTACATATTTTCTAAGACACAAATGATAGAACAATATGACACATGGGGAATCAAGAACATAGGAACCTCTAGTATTTCTATGAATAGAGTCATTTATGGAAGTTGTGCATTTGCTCGTTTCGTTTGTATCGTATGGATCATGCCAAAAGGAAAGAAGGGATAGCATTAACATACCCGAGTCGATTCTCTTGACAATCTTTCCAACACACGTCAATTGCGACAACATGTAACAACGGATCGTAATAGGGAGAAATCCGTATGATGTTCTTGAGAAAGATTGCACCGTACTCCCTTAGAATCGCAAATATCATGCTTTATCGCATCACGAAGTTTCAAATGAATTACTTGAGTTCTATCTGTTACTTAGCAAGCTTTGCCTCAAACCTTAATTAAGTAAAGAGACTTCTTTAAATTTGTGAGCTCCATCCGTATGAAAAATCCTAAGCAATCAAGGTATGAAAAGCTCTTATCTTTTGATTTCAATTGTATTAGCAACAAAAGCATTTTGTCACTTAGAAGAAGTATTAAAATCTCTTATTTTTGAGATTTCTAGACCCCAACTTTTTGTGATGACTTGGTCATAAAATCTTCTAATTGTGACACCAAGTACATGACTTAAGAGTCATATTTAGCTAAAGCTTCTTGGATGCCACGTTTTTGGCTTATTAAGCTTATCCAAGATCTTGATTTGTTTAATTAGCTTAATTACTTAGTTAATCTCCCACTAAAAATCTATAATTACCCAATTATCCACATAATTAAGAATTATCTCAAATTACTTAAAATATTGCTCATTTTTAGCACATCTTATACACCTCACTATCATGGTCATGTGATACCTTGTATGGCACTAGTCCATAAATACCGAGTGTTATAGCTTGGACCGTATTTTATCTCAAATTGCCAAACTTCGACGAAATTCATTTTCTTCGATTTGCTTACCTTCTCTCCTTCATGAATTTACTCATCACTTGTTTGAAATAGCAAAATGCTTATAATCTCAAAATAATCTCATTCCCTAGCTTACGCCGATTAACTTACGACGAAACTTCAACGTACGAAAATGCGAAATGTAACATCTCATTTCCAGCTTATATCAATTTACTTTTGGCGTACTTCCATGTACAAAAACATGGGGTATAACATCATTCCCCCTTTTGGAACATTCATCCTCGAATGTTGACCGATGCACTTATCATTTTCATAACCTATGTCTTCCGAATACTTTAGTACTCTCCTTGCAATCTAGGCATATGTTCGGTGAATATATCCAAAGTCCAGGGCATTCCCCCCTTTAGGCCTCTTTCTCACACCACGACTTGTGGTCAAAATCCTTCCAATCTCGTAACTGTTGCTACCTTTTATCATGCAGCCTGTACGACTTTTTCCCTGTAAGTGCACCTATGCGACTCTTTTTTCCTTTTTCCTCCAGTTTTTAGCCCATCTCTAGGCTTCACTTTGTAAACATATACAGAGCCTGACAAGATGTCCCTCTAGGAATCTATAGGTATACTGATGATCTTCGCTTGGTACTTTGTCGAACTTATGAATATTGCTATATCTTATTTCATAGGTCCGGTTATCTATCCGCATGACTTTACTACATCTAAGTAGGTCATACTATACCATAACTCTTACCTCAATTTATTGTTACTGAAATCTGCTACCAAACTCCAGGTTACTTTCATTCCTTGCCCCATATGTATAAATCTATGTCCTTTAATGCTTTCTCATTACTATTCATCTTAAGAATGCCGACCTAATCTCATCTCATACTTTGTGAATTTTGTCCGTCCATTGTTGATTCACCTCAATATTGATCTGCAATCTATCACTGATAACTTGAAACATCTTACGTAATCTCTAGGGCTCACGTTGCATCGAGGAACATTTGAAGTGATTTTCCTGACCCACGTGGGGGCGATACTATATTCCATAACTATATTTTCATAGCATCCCAATGTGATTCACCTTATGGGGGTATTTTAATCCAGGGCAATATTCCATCTCTTCTAAATGCTACTAGTCTTAGACTCCTTTGAGTTCATTCAGGCTGTATTGAGCTTTCTATAACTTAGAGAAACCATCAGCTCTCTTGTTTTAATGGGCTTAATCTTGAAGAGTTATCCATTCTCATCACCTTCTCACTCGCCCTTTCTTATCCTTACTCCTGGCTTCCTAAAACCTTGTCGCTTTACCATACTTCAGCTTGCGACCTATACATATCTATTTATACTACTCGCAACCTTCCGTCAACTTGCTTGCACCATAGATTTCCTTGTGTTATTTTAGAACATCAAGCGAGACATCACATCATCTCAAACTTCTTTGCTCACTTAATTGGACCTCTCGATACCTAGAAATCATCGACTGGAAGAGATGCCACTTACGACGCCGCTATCATTCCTGGATACTGAATCCCAGTGCTTCTAGACCTGTATCTGAAGTATAGATTATTCACAACCTTCTTCACCTGAGTATCTCATACGTTGTTCACCTTTACCTTACTTACCTTAAAATCTCACATCGCATCTTTTAAGTCTTTCATGACCTCCCTTCCAAATAAGTATGATTCACATCCACAACTTGAAGCTCTATTATAATACTTGCACCTATGGTGCATACACAATCCGGTGGGAGCTTCATACCGACTTCTTATGAGGCTGGTACTCTTCTAACTGGCTTTATTGTAGAACCGTTATATAATATTGTTATTGTACTATCTCTCTTGTACCTCTGATATTAAGAGTGATTCTGCAATGTTCTCATCCCTTTGATCAGCCTTTATGTAGGCTTAAGCTATCTTCCGATCTGCGGCTCCTGGTATTATTTATTACTTTAGCCTTTCATGGGCGCTACAGAATATCCATGATACAATCTTCTCATAATTCAATCCTTTGTCTATGGCCTGGACTCAATTCTTTCTTTTAACTTATACCGGAGTCTTTTGCGGCTGTATGATTGTCAAAATATATAATGCATGGATAATACTCCGAAAACTTAAGTGCGTTCATAACTTAACTAACTCTGGATCATTGATCGAATAATTCCTTTCGTCCCTTCTCAACTTTCTTTAAATGTAAGCATTTACTTTTCCTGGTCGTTCTGCCACTTGTTGCATGAATACTTGGCTTATCTTAGTGCCCACACATATTGGCATTCCATAAAACCCATATGATCTTGAATATCACCTTTTGATTTTTTTTTTCTTCTTCCCGTCCATTAGACACGATAGGTGCCACTTTCTATGGAGTGCATACAATTTTTGTAGTGAGACTGTTTGTCACGACCCAAACCTACAGGTCGCAACGGGCACCCGGTACCTTACTCAACCGAGTTCGAATATACATATCTTTCTTATCGTACTCTCATTGTCAAATGGGACAAACGGGCCGTCATGGGCTAACCAGAATAAACATAAGTAGATAATTAATATAGGACGGCCCAACTTGATATAAAAACTTATACATGTGACATACGGGCCTATAAGGCCAACATGATCATTTGTAAATTAAACATAGGCCGACAAGGCCATACAAGTATTCGTATACATGACATCTGTCTACAAGACTCTAAGAGTACATAAGTATCATAAAGGTCGGGACTGAGCCCCGCCATACCAATCAATACATGTGCTAATTATACTGACCAAATAAGCAACTTCGGAGCAAATGGAGCGCACCAACATCTTTCGCTGAGCTGATAGCCTATTTGGAGGACTCTCGACCTGTCTATCGGGACCTGTGGGCATGAAACACAGTGTTCCCAGGCAAAAGGGACGTTAGTACAAATAATGTACCGAGTATTTTAAGGAATGAAAATCAGTAAATAATAGACATGAGAGAAATATGGAATAAAAGACTCGACACGTAAGTCTGAATAACTCTGTAAATCATGAAATACTCATAGTGTCATGCATATGCATATGAATGTCATGTCGTGCATAGGTACATTTGTTCATAACATCATCAAGCCTCTGAGGGCATCCCATCATATCATCTCGGCTACTATGGGCAAAATCATCAACGTATACCAGCTGATCAGGTGGTGGTGCGTATATAACATCGTAACCTTTTCCCATATCCCATATACATATATACGCGTATATAACGCCATCTGGTCATGGGTCAATGTAAATGAATGCAATGCATGAGATGTACGTCAATAAAATCTTTCGGAGTGTCATAAGACCATTATGCCTTTGATTAATATTATGAAATAAACTTCGTCAACTTACGTATTTTCAGAGACCCATGAACATATGATAGAATAATATGACACACGGGGAATCAAGAACATAAGCATCTCTAGTATTTCTATGAATAAAGTCATTTATGGAAATTGTGCATTTGCTCGTTTTGTTTGTGTCGTATAGATCATGCAAAAAGAAAGAAGGGATAGCCTTAACATACCTGGACCGATTCTCTAGACAATTCCTCTAACACACGCCTTTTGCAACGAAACATGTAATGGCGGATCGAGTTAGGGAAAAATCCGTATGACATTCTTGAGAAAGATTGCACCGTACTCCCTTAGATTCGCAAATCTCACGCTTTGAAGTTTTAAGTGAATTGATTAAGCTACATTGTCACTTTGCAAATCTTAGCATCCCATTTTAAAATTTATGAACAATGTTACTAATAAAGAATGGGATGTTGATAGGTTACAAGTACCTTGGGCATAGGTACTTTACTTTATATTTTGATGATCTAACAAACTTACCATCCATAACCAGATAAGGAACCTGTTACACATTCACAAGACCTCGAGATCACAAGTTCCAGGTTGGGATCCAGCGTGGGATATAACTCAACTCTTCAGATTGGAAGGAACAGCTGAGGAAACAGGTTCTACTAGTTCCCGAGGAGACTGTATGAAGTCAACTCTCCAGCAGGAAAGTTGTTGCCTGCACACGCTACTGCATAGGAACAGTGCAGCAGTCAACTTTTTATGGAAGGCTTTTTACCTACCTTGCTTACATCATTGTAAGTGATGTCACACACGTATAAATACAATCAAGGAAGGTAAAACAACTTACTTCATGAGAGAACCAGATAAAGGACCTGAAGCATGCCTGGTACAATCATTCAAGATAATCTGGGCAGTATGCCTTTAGATTCACAGGAACCAGATTAGGAACGTGATACCTTGGTATTCCCCTGACAGAAGTATAAGTCAACTGTAAAGCTGGAAAGCAACTGCAAAAAGTGACTGCCTGCAACTGTACACGCAATAGTTCAGCAGACAGCGCAACAGTCACTTCCCATTGGGAAGAGGCATGTACTAACCAAGACTTGACATCACCATTGTGAATTGACATCACCATGGTAATGTCTTTTGTAGTATAAACCTAGTTCAAGGCACAAGACATTCTTCTCTAAGGCTTGCAAAATCAGAAACGAAAATACTCTCTCAAGTGCTTGCCACAACCTTTCTCAAGAACAAAGCTGCAGAAACCTCAAGGACCTGATCCAAGATTGAAGATATCTTAAGTCCTTAGGTTTGTTGAGTCTTTGTTATTTGTTCTTCATTGTAACTCCTACTTAGCTTAGTTAGAAGCATTGTGTGGGAAACCCTTTTGTAAATCATAAACCCTTGTGTTTGTGTCTTGGCTAGAGTTAGTCAAGTTGTGAAGTCTTTGTAGTAGAGTTATTACAAAGTGGCTTGTAATAGTGTTGTTACAAGTTAGTGATTGAAGTCTTTGTAACTAGTGAGTGACAAAGTGGTTTGTGGTGAGAGCATCACAAGTTAGTTAAAGTCTTTGTAACTAGGGAGTGACAAAGTGGCTTGTGGTAAAAGTACCACAAGTTAATTGAGTTGAATTCTTTGTAATGGAGTCATTACAAAGTGGCTTGTAATAGGTATTTACAAGTTAGTGAAGTTGAAAGCCAACAAGTGTAGGTCGTGGTTTTTATCCTCTTGAGTTGGGATTTTTCCACGTAAAAATCCTCTGTGTTCTTTATTTACTGCCGAACTACTGTGGGAACAATTAGAGAACCTGATTCCCTATACTGGTTGGTTTTACAGTCTGTTTCTTACAGTGGGAACTGATAGAGAATCTGGTCCTCTATACAGTCTAGTGGACGCTTAGTTTCTAACAATTGGTATCAGAGGAGGTTCTTTCTAAAAGTTTAACACCTAGAAAGGATCTACATGGCTGCTCCACCAAACTACGAGGAAGGACAATCAACGTACAGACCACCAAGATTCAACGGCCAATACTACGGTTGGTGGAAAACAAGAATGCATGACTTCATTATGGATGAGGACTCGGAGCTGTGGGATGTAATCTGTGATGGACCTTTTGTTCCCATGAAAATTGTTGGTGAGGGAACAGTTACAGTCCCAGAAACAACAAAGAGTACAACGATGCTGATAGAAAGGCTATTAAGAAGAATTTTAGGGCAAAGAAAATTCTTGTTTGTGGCATCAGACCAGATAAGTACAACCGCATCTCAGCTTGTCAGTCTGCTAAGGAGATTTGGGAAGCTCTTCAAACTGCCCATGAGGGAACTACTCAGGTTAAGCAGTCCAAAATTGATATGCTTACCACTGAGTATGAGCTTTTTAAGATGAAGGAGGATGAGTCTATTCAAGTTATGCACACACGTTTCACCTCCATTATCAATGTGCTTCAGTCCCTTGGTGAAGTCATCCCAAGAAACAAGCTGGTCCGGAAAATACTCAGTGTCTTACCAGGTTCTTGAGAAAGTAAAGTGAATGCTATCACTGAAGCCAAGGATTTGCAGAAGCTGACCATTGATGAACTCATTGGAAATCTCAAAACTTATGAGATGAAGAGAAAGAAGGATCTTGAAAGAAGAGAGCCCAAGAAGGAGAAAACCTGGTTCTCAAGGCTGCCAACAAAGACTCAAGTAGTGATGAATCCGACATGGAGTATCTCACTCGAAGATTCCAAAAGATGATTCGAAAAAAATGGTAGGATTCTAAAGAAAAGAAGTTCCAGCAGGAATTTCAAAGGAAATGGTTGCTGTCATAAGTGTGGAAAGCCTGGACACTTTGTTAAAGACTGCCCTCTTCATAAACAGGATCATTACAAAACCAACACTGATAAGGCAGTTAAGAGGAACCCGGTCCCTGACAGAAAATTCAAAAGAAGAGATGTTGCTGACAACATGGTGAAGCAAGCTTTGGCTGACTGGGGAGATTCCTCCAATGAATCTGAAGGTGAGGATGGCCAAGGAGATGCATCTATGATGGTTGTTGACAATGAATATGAGTAATCTTTGCACTCATGGCTAAATCTGCTGATGACGAGGACAATGAGGAAGTTGAGGTAAATTTTTTTGATGTTCAAAGAAATTTAAAAACTTACTCTAAGAAAAATTGATGTCCTTAGAAAACGTGTTGATTGATGCCTATCATAGCCTCATTAATGAGAAAAATGCTTTAATAGAAGAAATTGGTGACATAGAACAAGAGAGGGATGATATGGTAGTTTCTATTGTAGATCTAAGGGAACAAGTGTAAGAAGTAACTAGAGAACATAACTTGTTGAAAAAACACACAAAAAATGGATGGACAACACTAAGGGTAAATAAGTGGCTAGTAAGGTTCAACTTGAGCTTGAGAGTGAGCTTAAGAAAGTTAAAACAAGTCTTGTTGCTGAGCTAGAAAAGAATAGACAACTTCATGAGGATTTAAAAGGGGTAAAAATTGATCTTGATAAGTCACTTAAATGGACCCGGTCCTCTGATGTAATAACGTCTATGTACAGGAGTAATGGTGGAAACAGGCAAGGCATCGGGTTCCAAAAGGCTAAAACCTCCTATAATCCCCATAACAATTATGTAATTGTGGCTGATAATAGGTTGTGCACTTACTGTGGTCAAACTAGTCACTACAAGGACTCTTGTAAAGTTAAAATTCAGTCTTTGCAGAAAAACAAAGTTTTTGTTGAAAAGAAGCGTACTGATGAGGAACCTGGTTCCCTAAAAAGAAAATATGTACTGCCTACATGGGCAAAAAGAAGTTTGATACGCCCGTTATATCGTTATAAGGGACCCAAGCTGGCTTGGGTTCCTAAGTCTAATCATTGATTTAGTATGCAGGCTGAAGTGAGAGGTAGCAGTCAAAAACAAAAATAGTACATGGATAGTGGCTGCTCTAAGCATAAAATCAGAAGAATGAATGATGTCCTCTCACTCTAGGCCTTCCAAGGTGGGAGTGTGTCATTTGCGACAAGAATGATATATTCTCGGTGTTGACAAAATTGACAAAACGCTCTCCCATGCAATTGAAAATGTGTACTATGTGAATGAATTGAAATGTAGCGTGTTGAGTGTGTCTCAAATCTCTGATAAGGAAAAATGAAGTGAAGTTCTTGTCCAAATACTGCATTGTCACCAATCTCAAAACTGGTGAAGTGGTGTTGTTAGCCAAAAGGTTTAAGAACATCTATGTTGCAGACCTTGATTCACTTAATGGTGGTGATCTAACATGCCTAAGTGTCATTGATGATGGTGCTGAGTTATGGCGTAGATGACTGGAGCATGTGAGTTTTTATTTGCTGAGCAAGTTGGTTATGGAGGACCTGGTTCTTGGGTTGAAGCAGTCAACACTTCCTGCTACTTGATTAACAAGTGCATGGTCAGGTTCCTTCTCGAGAAGTCTCTTTATGAACTGCTCAATGGGAGAAAAGCCAAGTTGAATTACCCGAGAGCCTTTGTTCTCAACAATGGTGGCAAAAGGATCACATAACAAAGAAGATGAAAGATGAAGAATTCACAAATGCTCCTGGTGAAGCTATAGATATTGCAAATGGAAAGACTGATTTGATGAGTCAAGTCAAGCAAAAGGATGAAGGAGATGCAGTAGAATCTCCAAATGGCACAGAAGGACCTGGTCCCTTTATCACCTCGACTTGAGCTGAACATCGGGTTGTTAATGCAGCATTAGGTGCTCCTGATGCAGAACAAAATAGTGGGTCATAATTCTGTTGATGTCAATGATGATTCACATATAGAAGAACCTGGTCCTTCAAATTTTGAAGTTCAAGTATTCAACTAGAAGCAAAAGAGTTCACATCCCTTCAAAATGTAATCACATCCTTAGACTCTGGCATTTAACCTAGTTCTAAGCACTTCTGGAACGACACATTTTCTGGGGTCATACTTGATCTCATGGGGTACAAAGAAACAAACAGTGTGGCTCTTCCTACTGCTGAAGCTAAATACGTGGTTGCTGCTTCCTGTTGTGCTCAACTAGTACAGATCAAGCAACATCTTGAAGACTTTGGTGTATTTACAGCTTGAATCCGGTACAACATAGGAGGACAAAGCACATTGATGTGAGACATCACTTTTTAAGGGATAATGTTGAAAAGGTCCTGATTTGTATGAAGTTCTGGAAGAAGAAGAGCAGGTAGCAGACATCTTCATCAAAGCGCTGAGCACGGAACATTTTGAAAGAAATCGTCTGGAGTTGGGGTTGATTAAGCTCAACTAAGGACCTGGTCCCTCGATGATTGGCTATGTTAAGAAGGAAAGGTACAATGCTAAAAAGTGTTTTTCGACCACATCTAACTCAAATCTGTACTGTTACAGGTATACACATATGGCAGTTTCAGGACAAAAACAAGTAAGAGTGACATTGCACTTCTAGAAGTCTTTGCTCAGATTTTCAAAAACTATCAAGGAACCTGGTTCCTGCGACTCAGGTTAGTGGTTTCTTCAATACTTATATGCCTTTTTAAGCTGCTGAAGTGTCATGTAATTATCTTATTCCCGCCTTTATCCTGCATTTCTCCTGATTTTTGAAGTCCAAAATGTTAAACCTCTTCTGAACTGACCCATTGCCCCAAAAAACCACTTTTCAATCTTACACCCAACCAAAGCCGATTCTTTTCTTCAAAACCAAAATCAACCTTGTCTAAAAAAAATCCTTCTTTCCAAATATGCCAGAAGTGAACCCAACTCTCTCACTTTCCAAAATCCTAACTCCATCGGAATCAAAACCCCAAGAAGTCTTTGGTAGATTTTGATGGAAGTTTAACTGAAAGGGAACAGGGTAGATCTAATATTCTAGAGTGTGAGGCTGAAATTGTTGTTGGATTTGTGGAAGTCTTGAAGGATGGAGAAATAGGTAAATGTAAGAACTGAATGAGGGACCTGATACTTCAAGTAGGCTGATTGATGATGAAGTGGTGTGACCTGCTGATGTGGTGACTGTGGACGAGATAATGAAATGGAAAAATCTCCATTTGTGAGAAAGAACTAAAAAAAATGGAGAAAAGAAAGTTGGCTGAGAAAGATGCAGCAGAACAGATTGAGAAGAAGAAGAGGGAGGCATGGACGCTCTGGGAAAGAAAGGGTAGTGTGGGTGAGGAACCTGGTTCCTTACAAAAGCAAAAGGTTGAGTCATCAGGTTTGGAAAGGTAGAAGACTCTGAAGTGTCAAAAAGTGCTGTTAGGCAGAGTGTTGACTCTGATATTGCTGAAAAATGGAGGAACTTCTTGACATTGTTGAGTTTCAAAAATAGAATCACCTCTTTGTTCCTCCAAGTCCCCACGGTTATGAAGAAGAAGTACAAACTTCTATGTTTTATGTGATACTCTGATGCTATATGTGCATGGGACTGAGTTTGTTCTTGATGAGAAGAAGCTTGGGGAGATTCTTGGTGCTCTGATTGATGGTTCAGCCTACTCAGATAGGTTGAGAACCGGGTCCTTGAAGACCCTCAGAAGAATAGAATGCTAAGTTGAAGGGTGAGAATGCAAGATTAAGGAAACAGGTGGAGGAACTGAGAGAGAAGATGATCATTGATCAAAGGAGAGTAAATGAACGAATGAACAAGCTCATCAAGGCCTTAGCCCCTTACTTTTCCTCCTGCCCAGTGATCCATGTCTTTCACTCCTTCCAAATACCCTTGAATTCTTATCCTCTTTTGATTCCTATATCTGATGACATTGGTACTTTAGTTGTTTAAATTGTCATATTATGTATTGTTGACACTACTGTGCTTTTATTATAATTACTCTGCTATGGGCAATCAATCTATTGTGTGCAATGACATTCACTTGTTTTTCTTGTTATTGTTTATGCTGTGTTGCCCAAGTGGCATGTTAATGTTGCCGAACTTCTTTTTGGCTGTGCTTCTTCTGTTATTCTTTTCGATGATGCCAAACGGGGGAAGTTATATAGGTGTTAACATGGGGGAGGAACATAATCGAATTGATATGTTATGTTGTGCATGAAAGATAGCTCTGCTTCGCAGGGGGAACATTGCTGATGTTAATTAGAGGTCTGATCCGCAGGGAAACATGTGAGGAATCTGGTTCTCAAGTGTTATATTAATTTTGGGTTTGTCATCATCAAAAAGGGGGAAATTGATAAGTTATGGTATTTTGAGTTTTGATGACTTGCCAAACAGTCTTGAGGAACCAGTTGTGATCAGTTCCTTAGGTTTGGTTCTTATGAGGAATATGGCTGATTCATAGGGGGAACAATGTGGAGATCTGGTTCTCAGGGGGAATATCAATTCTAAGTTTGTCATCATCAAAAAGGGGGAAATTGATAGGTTACAAGTACTTTGGGCATAAGTACTTTACTTTATGTTTTGATGATCTAACAAACTTACCATCCAGAACCAGATAAGGAACCTGTTATACAATTACAAGACCTTGAGATCACAAAGTTCCAGGTTGGGATCCAGCGTGGGATATAACTCAACTCTTCAGAGTGGAAGGAACAGCTGAGGGAATAGGTCTCTATCAGTTCCTGAGGAGACTGTATGAAGTCAACTCTCCAGTTGGAAAGTTGCTGCCTATAGGCTCTTTACCTACCCTGCTTACATCATTGTAAGTGATGTCACACATGTATAAATACAATCAAGGAAGGTGAAACAACTTATTTCATGAGAGAACCAGATAAAGGACCTGAAGCATGCCTGATACAATCATTCAAGTTAATCGACTCAAGATAATCTGGGCCAGTGTGCCTTTAGATTCACAAGAACCGGATTAGGGACCTGATCCCTTGGTGTTCCCCTGACAGATGTATGAGTCAACTATACAGCTGGAAAGCAACTGCAGAAAGTGACTGCCTGCAACTGTACACGCGATAGTGCAACAGTCACTTCCTATTGGGAAGAGGCATGTATTAACCAAGATTTGACATCACCATTATGAATTGACATCACCATGGCGATTTCTTTTGTAGTATAACAACCTGGTGCAAGGCACAAGACACTTGAACACTTGAAAAATCAAAAAAGAAAATATTCTCTCAAGTGCCAGCTACAACCTCTCTTAAGAACAAGGCTGCTGCAACCTCAAGGACCAGATCCAAAGATTGAAGATATCTTAAGTCCTTAGGTTTGTTGAGTCTCTGTTATTTGTTCTTCATTTGTAACTCCTACTTAGCTTAGTTAGAAGCATTGTGTAGGAAACCCTTTGTAAATCATAAACCCTTGTGTTTGTGTCTTGGCTAGAGTTAGTCGAGTTGTGAAGTCTTTGTAATAGAGTTATTACAAAGTGGCTTGTAAAAGTGTTGTTACAAGTTAGTTGAGTTAAACTCTTTGTAACTAGTGAGTGACAAAGTGGCTTGTGGTAAGTGTAGCACAAGTTAGTTAAAGTCTTTGTAATAGAGTCATTACAAAGTGGCTTGTAATAGGGAGTTTACAAGTTAGTGAAGTTGAAAGCCTACAAGTGTAGGTCGTGGTTTTTGTCCCCTTGAGTTGGGATTTTTCCACGTAAAAATCCTCTGTGTTCTTTATTTACTGCCGAGCTACTGTGGGAACAATTAGAGAACCTGATTCCCTATACTGGTTGGTTTTACAGTCTGTTGCTTACAGTGGGAACTGATAGAGAATCTGGTTCTCTATACAGTCTTGTGGATGCTTAGTTTCTATCATAGATGGAGCTTTTGGATGTGTTTTGGGTCAACATGACGAGACAGGAAGAAAGGAGCTAGCTATATACTACTTGAGTAAGAAGTTCACACCTTACGAAGCACGATACTCCCTACTGGAATGCACCTGTTGTGCCTTGACCTAGACAGCTCAGAAATTGAGGCATTACTTCTGTGCCTATACCACGTACCTCATATCCAGGATGGACCCTCTGAAGTACATCTTTCAAAAGCCCATGCCGACCGGGAAGTCAGCCAAGTGGCAGATATTGTTAAGTGAGTTCAATATCGTCTATGTAACTCAAAAGGCGGTCAAAGGACAAGCATTGGCAGACCATCTTTCTAAAAATCCTGCGGGAGGAGAATACAAACCATTAAAAACGTATTTTCGCGATGAAGAAGTATCATTCGTAGGAGAGGACATTGCTAAAGCCTACGACGGTTAGAGAATGTTATTTGATGGGGCAGCAAACTTCAAAGGAGTGGGCATTGGAGCAGTTTTGGTATCAGAAACAGGCCAACATTACCCGGTATCCGCAAAGCTTAGGTTCCCGTGCACCAACAATATGGCACAATATGAGGCATGCATCATGGGGCTTAATCTGGCCATCGATATGAATATACAGGAGTTATTGGTAATTGGAGATTCGGATCTTCTGGTACATCAGGTTCAAGGAGAATGCGCTACGAAAAACACCAAGATACTACCATACTTGTATCATGTGCAAGAACTAATGAAGGGATTCACAAAGATAGAATTCAAACATGTTCCGAGAGTCCAGAACGAGTTCGCAGACGCACTGGCCACCTTATCATCAATGATACAACATCCATACAAGAATTTCATCGATCCATCACGGTGAAAATCCATAACCAGCCGGCTTAATGTGCTCATGTTGAAGAAGAAACGGATGGAAAACCTTGGTTTTACGACATCAAAGAATATTTGGCGAAAGGAGAATATCCAGAGCAGGAAAACCATACTCAGAAACGCACGCTACGGAGGTTATCTAATCACTTCTTCCAAAGCGGAGGAACCCTGTATAGAAGAACTCCTGACCTGGGGTTGTTAAGGTGTGTTGACGCAAAGGAGGCTTCCAGATTGCTTAAGGAGATACATGCCGGAACTTGCGGCCCGCATATGAATGGTTTTGTTCTAGCCAAGAAGATACTCAGAGCTGGATATTTTTGGATGGCCATGGAAACGGATTGCATCCGGTACGTACAGAAATGTCACCAATGCCAGGTACATGCAGACATGATAAGAGTACCACCAAATGAGCTCAACGCAACAAGTGCACCTTGGCCTTTTGCTGCCTGGGGAATGGATGTCATTGGTCCAATCGAGCCTACCGCTTCTAACAGGCATCGATTCATTCTAGTGGCTATTGACTACTTCACGAAATGGGTAGAAGCTGCATCTTACAAGGCTGTAACCAAGAAAGTCGTCGCAGATTTGATCAAGGATCATATTATTTTCTGATTCGGGGTTCTCGAGTCCATTATCACCAATAATGCCGCCAATCTCAATAGTGACCTGATGAAAGCCGTGTGTGAAACCTTCAAAATCAAGCACAAAAACTCTACAGCATACAGGCCTCAAATGAATGAAGCTGTGGAAGCTGCCAACAAAAACATCAAGAAGATACTAAGGAAGATGGTAGAAAATCATAAGCAATGGCACGAGAAGTTACCCTTTGCCCTATTGGGATACCGCACTATGGTTCGCACGTCAACTGGGGCAACCCCCTATTTACTGGTTTATGGTACCGAAGCTATCATTCCAGCCGAGGTAGAAATTCCCTCTTTAAGGATCATGCAGGAAGCCGAACTCAGTGATGCAGAATGGATAAGGAGCCGCTATGAGCAACTGGCCCTTATAGACGGAAAAAGAATGAACGCAGCATGTCACGGTCAGGTTTATCAGAATAGAATGTCCAGAGCTTTCAACAAAAGGGTCAAACCAAGACAATTCGCACCAGGACAGTTGGTGCTGAAGAAGATCTTCCCGCATAAAGATGAAGCCAAAGGGAAATTCTCTCCCAATTGGCAAGGTCCTTACATGGTTCACCGGGTGCTAACAGGAGGCGCACTCATACTTGCAGAAATGGATGGAGAAGTTTGGCCAAAACCATTCAATTCAGATGCAGTCAAGAGATACTACGTTTAAGATTGTTTACATTCATTCATCTGATGTAATTGAACTACGCTTGACCTGACTTCCGTTCAAGAGGGGATACGTAGGCATCCCTGTGGGTTCGGTCATATCATAATAAAATCTTCATTTTCCCCTAGAACCAGAAACTAGGGCAGAATTTTGAGGAGGACCCTCAAAATTCCGGAGCAAGTCCAGCCAACGCCATCATATGCCAGAGAGTCAGAAATCGGTTAAGTAACTGGGGCAGAATTTTGAGGAGGACCTCAAAATTCTATCACAAGGAAGCTGCAATGTCTTTAAAGTGTTACAGTCATTAGTTCATCTAATTTACTTGATATTACATATCACTATGTTTTCTAAAAACAACTCTATTTCATCAATAAGTGCATATTTTCGAAAACTTTATTTCTATGGCCACCAGGTGTTACTCAGGGTAACTCGAACAGGGCTTCCAGAACAGAGCAAAGCAAAGCCAGCAGATGAAGGCACGAACCAACCTCCCCCCCTACAAAACTCACAATTTTTCTTTGGACGTATGCACACTGAACATGACAGGAGTGTTCGCAAATGTACACACATCAAAATCACTAGCAATCAGGCCACCAGACCCAAATGTCTCTCTAGCTAAGAAATATTCTACTCCTATTTGCTACTTGTTCACTGCATAAGGCTAATCATTGCCTTCTCGCTGCATGAGACTAAGCTCCATCTCGAACCTTGCATGAGGCTAAGCCCTGCCCTTATATTTGCATAAGGCTAAGCATTGACTTCTCTTTGCAGTGAGGCTAAGCCATGCCTCCTTATTTGCATAAGGCTAAGCATTGCCTTCTCTCTGCATGAGGCTAGGCCCTGCCTCCATATCTGCATAAGGCTAAGCATTGCCTTCTCTTTGCATGAGACTAAGCTCAGTCTCGAATCTTGCATAAGGCTAAGCTGCCTTCCCTTGCATGAGACTAAGCCGGTCTCGATCCTTGCATGAGGCTAAGACCTTCCTCCCTATTTGCATGAGACTAAGCCCTGTATCAATCCTTGCATGAGGCTAAGCCCTGCCTCCCTATTTGATAAGGCTAAGCACTGCCTTCCCTTGCATGAGACTAAGCCATGTCTTGATCCTTGCATGAGGCTAAGCCCTGCCTCCCCATTTGCATAAGGCTAAGCACTGCCTTCCCTTGCATGAGACTAAGCCCTGTCTCGATTCTTGCATTAGGCTAAGCCCTGCCTCCACATTTGCATGAGGCTAAGCCCTGCCTCCCTATTTGCATAAGGCTAAGCATTTCCTTCCTTTGCATGAGGCTAAGCCCTACCTCCGTATTTTCATAAGGCTAAGCACTGCCTTCTCAAGAGACTAAGCATTGTCTCTCTCTGCATAAGTGTTGCTCTATTCCAAACTTTGCATTATCTTCTTCTCTCGGGACTAAGCTCTGCTCCGAACTCTACACGAGGCTAAGCATTGCCTTGTTATCACCTTTGGTATCATGTCTCCGCACTTTATGGGCTGATATATAGCCAACTTGTCCAAAGGCGTCATAGTCCGAAGGCATCATCCTCATAGCCTGAAGACACCATGTCATGGACTGAGGATCTCTCATATTGCACATCATTATCCAAATGCGTCATAGTCCGAAGGCATCATCCTCATAGCCTGAAGACACCATGTCATGGCCTGAGGATCTCTCATATTGCACATCATTATTCAAAGGCGTCATGGTTCAGAGGCATCATTCTCATAGCCCGAGGGACATCATTTCATGGCCTGCGAATCCCTTATCTCATGGTTCATGGCCCAGGACGTCATCGTCACTGTCCAAAGACAACCTTTCATGGTCTAAAGGGAATTTGCATCATGTTTAAATTCTCGCAGTAATCTATATACTTGCATGCATTATATTTTAAGTTTTTGCAGGTAATCCAGGAGGTAACCATTCTTCAAACAGGAGCAACCTTCGCTCCGGTTTCCACTCATATCCTTCCGGTTTCCATTTGTGCCTTATCATTATTTCAAACGTAATCGACTCCCATCAATTACCCACCTTACTCTGTGACCATTCCGATACCTACCCTGTGATACACCCATTATACTTCAGATTCATAATCATAACTCCATCCGATATTACCCTTCACAAAAGAACCTTTTCTGAAACTTGCCACCATTTCTATAACAAATTCATCGGCCTCATTCACCGTTGGGTCCATAACTACACATGGCCTGATTCCTGCAAAATCAGGGATATGTAGGCAGCTCAGAGACAGGGTTCGACCTCTATTTTTCAAAACATCCCATTCGGTCAAAATCGGTCATCATTTCTTTACCCGAAAACTCTTTCATCCTTCTCGGGTAAAGAGGGGCAGCTGTTGATACCCAATTTTTCCCTCATATACTTCAAAATGCATATATACTTTGAAATAGTGCATGAGCATCAACTAGTATTTTTCATAATCTTTTGTATTTTTTAAAGGATTTTTTCTAGAATTTTATTATATAAGTAATTACTAATTGCATCACAAATAATTTTATTTGCTTAATTTTATCGTTTATATTTTATAATAATTTTATTTTCTTAATTTTATCATTTATATTTATACTGGGCTTTGATTATTTCACAAATAGCCATACGTACATGTTAGGGTTATAATTGCAATAACTTTGCAATAATAGCCCATGTGTGCATAATTACCTTATTTCACAAGAAAATAACCTTTTATATTTTTATAATGCTAAGTAATTATTTTAAATCATCTTCATGCATAAAATCTTTTTATCATTTAATTAGCATTTTTTTACAAATTATTTATTAATAAATTCGGGTATTTACAATAGCACCTTTAATTATCGTTTAAAATGGAACCCCCCCCCCAGCCCAATTCAAATTGAACCTTAGCCCAATCCACCCCAGCCCAAATTAAATGACCCCTACCCGACCCAGAACCTCCTCTAATCATGGCCGTTGATCTCTGAGATCAACGGTCCACGTTATCCCTTTCCATTTTAATCCAACGACCCCCCAAACCCTACCCATTCTCTTCAATTGCGCCGCCTCTGAATCCTCTCCTCCTCTATTCTCTCTCAGACAAAACTCAAACCCTAGCCGCCGTCACCGGAAAACTACCCGTTCCATGGAGTTGCTCTGTGATTTCAGGCCCCTGCCGGCCTCTTACCTCTTCTGGTTGTTCGATTTTATTGTTTTATGAAAGAATCTCGAAGAGATCCAACTCAGATTTGTTCAAAATCGTTTATGAATCTACCTACGGTCATCTCCGTTTGTGAGTACTATTATCTTCGTGTTTATGACTCGAATCTATGGTTCCAAACCAGATTTTCTTTCATTTCTGTCATTCTCTTAAAACCCTAGTCTCTTGCTACTCGAATCCGTTCAGATCCTTGTAGATCTGAGATAGTTTTAAGTTTAATTTGTTATTTCTCTTTAAAAAACTTTCTGTATTTTCTTATTATTAACCGATTTTTTTGGTCTTCTCTAAAGCTAGGGTTTCACCCCTTTAAGTTTTTGAAAAATACTAACTTTTTAAGTGTTTAACCTTAATTTTCTTTACTTGTTCGACTGATTCTCATGGATGTGTTCTAAAATCCTAGGGCTTTGATCTCTAACGGGTTTTCTGTCAAAATGCTTAGACATTTAAATGCTTTCAACTATGGTTTTCTTCTTTACTATTTCGACCGATTCTTTTTGAGTTTCATCTCTATGCCTTTGACATATCCTAGGGTTTTGATTCTCTGACTATTTATCCTATTGTCTTTTGGCCGTTACCTTTAACTCTGTCAATTAAGTTGCTAATTGATTTACTTACCTAAATTAGGATTTGAATTTAGTACCCATATTTCCTTATCTAAGTTTTACTTGTTCTTACCCTATTTATGCATCCGTATTATTGGCTTGCCGTTACCTTTAACTCTGTCAATTAAGTTGCTATTTGATTTACTTACCTAAATTAGGGTTTGAATTTAGTACCCATATTTCCTTATCTAAGTTTTACTTGTTCTTACCCTATTTATGCATCTGTATTATTGGCTTGATTGTGTGTCCGGATTCCTAATTGATTTCGGAAACTGTTTCTTACCTTATTAACCTTGCTCTTAATTACAGATTGATTATGTGTGAGATTTTTCCTTAAATTGAGTGGTACTTATTTGATTCTGTCCTCTTAATTGATTCCTGACTGATTGCTGATTGATTTTTCATACCTTATGTATGTGTGATTGATTCATTACCTTATGTGACCTACCCTATTGCATGCTATAAAAACCACTTCTTGTTCTGATTTTCAAAAGAGACTAAGACACTTACACGAACACACTCAGAAAGAAATACACACACACACACAAAAACCCTTGCTCTCAAACCTTTATGTTACTTGCTTTTACTGCATTGTCTAGCCGGCTGAAAGACAAGGCTAGACTATTGGATTCTGCATACTCTCCACTTTCTGTTTTCTTTTCCTTTACTGGTATGTCTCCATTCCTATTATCATTCAATATGCTATGGAGTTGAACCTATGTGCTTCATGTTTATTACTCTTAATCAACATGTCTACTTCTATGTGAGTTGAACCTATGTGCTTCATGTTTATTACGCTTAACCAGCATGCCTACTTCTATGAAATTAGACCTAAGTGCTTCTTGTTTTTTAGCATTCCTGTTAAACCTATGTCTATTTATCTCTCAACTAGCATGATTTCTGTCCTGTTTTGAGTGTTCACCCCCTAACAAACTCCTGATTAATTCATGACTTCTATGCTCTCAATTTTTGCTGCCTTTCTGTATGATTGTCTGATCAATAATTTGTTCCCAGCATGCTGTTCTTTGATTAACATATGTCCATATGTTCACCTAGTAATAAAAATGGATTAAGGCCATGTGAAACCTTGTCCAAATTAATTGATACTCTGTACTGTCTGTTGTTTGATTGCTGGAGTTCATGGCTGAACTCCTTCTGCTAAATGTGTACTGCTTGTGGCTCTTGTAATCTGGTAATCTGTTTCTACGCACTTCTGAAATCCAAACTATTTTTTTAAAACAAAATTCTCTCCTATTTTCATACACTATTTTCAACTCCTACCCTTAGTTAACTAGGGTCCTGCCACCCCCCAATGTGAGCACTGCTTAGGGTCCATGAGACTCCTCTGAACTCTGAGCATTGGGGCTGGTTTCCAATCCTTTATGAACTGCTTCTGAACATTTGTTCTCTAGTGTGAGCACCGCCCTGGGTTCTCGAAGCCCTTGGGAACTCTGACACACTAGAGATTTGGGTTCTTGGTACTTTTCCAATGGTTACTGTGTATCTCTGAGCTTTGGAGCTGTTATGGTCTGAAGGCCTGGGTTATCCGGATGCATTGGGCCTGCTGCAGGCCTCCTATAGTTATATATTTTGTAATTTATTCATTTGCTTATGGTCTGTGATAATTATTATGTAATAACGATGGGGTAATAGTGAATTGGTAAAAAACTGGGCCTAGTTTAATGTTTGCATGAGAACGGGGTAGAAAACCTGCTTTAGATGTTCACTTTTTTCAAATATTTTCACTACTATATGCTAGATATCCCGCCTATAGGTTATTTATATTCTATTACTGCATGCAGTAGATAACATGCCTATAGGTTTTTGTTTCAATGCATTTGGTTACTGTGTGCAGTAGATAACATGCCTATAGGATTTAATTTGTTCAACATGTCCTGACCCATTTTTAGATGTTATGCCTATAGGACCAAAATAATTCTGAATATCCTTTCAAGATTCACACTACTGCACTTAGACACCATGCCTATAAGGCAGTCAAATTAATTTCTGCATTTAAATCATGCCCACAAAGTTTCAAGATTGGTTCTGCATTTTTAAAATCACGCCTATAAAGTATTAAGTCACTTCTGCGTTTAGATACCATGTTCATAGGAAACTTCAAAAAATAGATACCATGTCTATAGGAAATTTCAGAATCATTTTTGCATTTAGATACCATGTCTATAGGAAATTTCAGAATCATTTTTGCATTTAGATACCATGTCCACAGGAAATTTCAGAATCATATTGCATTTAGATACCATGTCAATAGGAAACTTCAGAATCATTTTTGCGGTTAGATACTATACCTATAAGGTCTTAAGATCAGTTCTTTTGCACTTAGTGTAACAACCCGACCCGTCGTTACGAGAGTTACCGCCCCGTTTACCCGTTTATTGCTTCTATATGTTTCATTATATGTGTTTAGAGAATTTGAAGTAATTCGGACAGAGTTCGGTTAGAAATGAGACAATAAGTCTCTTTATGGGAAGGATTGTTTGGAAAAGTCAACCGAATGTTGACTTATGAGTTAGAAGGCTCAGAATGGATTTCCGATGATTCGACTAGTTTCGGGGGATGATTTGTGACTTAGGAGCGCAATCAGAATTGAATTTGGAGGCCCGGTGTAGAATTAGTCTTGAATTGGCTAAGGTTGGATTTTGGCGAATTCCGGATGGTAGGTGAGATTTTGATCCGAGGGTCGGAATGAAATTCCGAGAGTTGCAGTAGCTCCGTTAGGTGATTTTGGATATGCGTGCAAAGTTTTAGATCATTCGGAGGTGTTTAGGTCGGGTTTTAGATCAAATGCAAGTTTCGGAAGTTCTAGTTTAACTTAGGCTTGAATCCGTGGTAATTTGATGATTTTGGTGTTTATGATAGTGTTTTTATGTTACAAGCAAGTTTGAATGAAGTAATAGAACATATCTGTGCATTTGGTTGAGGTCCCGAGGGCCTCGGGGTGAATTCGGGTGGTTAAATGAGAGTTTTGAGGTGTATTGCAGGTCAGATCTTGCTATCATCTGGTGTTTCCGCTTCTGCAGAAATGGACCACAGAAGCGGTACCGCAGAAGCGGGTACGTGGTCGCAGAAGCGGTCGTTGGCCGGCTAGGGAAATTCCGCAGAAGCGGAAGGCGGCTCGCACCAGCGGGTCCGCATAAGCGGATACTGTACCGCAGAAGCGGTTTTGAGGGAACCGCAGAAGCGGACTTCGCATCGCATAAGCGAAAGCGGGACCGCAGAAGCGAAAAACTGGACTGGGCGACAGAAGGGTTTTAAAATAATATTCCATCCGCGACCCTTTCATATTTTTCCTCCATTGTTGACGTTCTTAAGAGCTTTGAACAAGGAAATTCGAGGGTTTTGACTGACAATCACTTGTGTGCAAATTCAGGTACACCGGAGGCTTAGCTGAGCAGTCTTTGTTTCCCAGAGCTTATCAGAGTTGTTGAGGTAGCTGCTTGACGTTCGCAGGACCTGACTACTCTTCCTATTTCAGTTTTATTTATATATATACATTTCCAGACTTGAGTATTTTCGTTTAGATATTGTTATTCAGATTGTTTTAGAGGCTCTAGACTCGTGACCCCAGATCTTTTGGGAGTGTTTTTATCAGACTTCGTATCTTTCTGAGTATTATTCTTCCTTAAATATTGGATTATTATTCTAAGACTATTATAATCTCTTTAGATTGTCGATTTTGAGGTTTACGGTTGATTTGGGAATGACTGTAGTCAGGCTTGCCTAGCAATTTTGTTGGGCGCCATCACGACCGGGCTTGGGGTCGTGACAAGTTGGTATCAGAGCCTAGGTTACTAGGCCTCGCGAGTCATGAGCCGGTTTAGTAGGGTCTCACAGATCGGTACGTAGACGTCCGTATCTATCCCCGGGAGGCTACAGAACCTTTAGGAAACACTTCACTTTCTTGAAATTCAAATCGTGCGGCTTGTTATTATGAAAAACTAAATTTTCGTATTCTATTCTCTCGCAGATGGCGAGAACCCGTGCTAACGGACGTGGCGGACGACCACCAGTGCCACCTAGAGGTCGTGGTCGCGGTAGAGGCAGGGCAGCAGGGACAACACCTGCTGACCCACCAGTTGACCAGGCTCAGGGTCAGATTCCAACACCAGTTGACCAGGCTCAGGGTCAAATTCTAGCTGTAGATGCTCCAGCAGCACCTGTTTAGGCACCGGCAGTGCCCATTGTGATTCCTGGTCTCCAGGAGGCTTTGGCTCAAATCTTGTCCGTCTGCACTGGCCTGGCTCAAGCGGTTTCAGCTACTACAGCGGCGGCTACTTCTCAGACCGGGGGTGGTCCTCAGACCCCCGATGCTCGCACACCCGAGCAGGTTGTTCAGGGCTTACAGACACTTGGGGTAGCTCCAGCTCAGCCAGTTCAGCCAGCTGCACCAGTTGCAGCAGTTGTTCCAGTTGCGCCAGTCGCACCAGCTCCAACTCATGTGGTTCCAGCTATGCCGAATGACGAGCAGCGTCGGTTGGAGAGGTTCGGTAGGCTTCAGCCCCCGACTTTCAGTGGTGTTGAGGGCGAGGATGCCTAGGGTTTTCTGGATAAGTGCCAGCATATGCTTCGTACTGCGGGTATTCTGGAGTCTAGTGGAGTGGCTTTTACTACCTTCCAGTTCACAGGGCCTGCATTTACTTGGTGGGAGGAGTTCGAGAGGCGTAGGCCTATTGGAGCAGCGCCCCTCACGTGGCAGCAGTTCTCTACGGTATTCTTGGAAAAGTATGTACCCCAGTCTCACAGGGAAGAGCTGCGTCGTCAGTTCGAGTGGTTGACTCAGGGAGGTATGACAGTGACTCAGTATGAGTTGAGGTTTACACAACTAGCTCGGCATGCTACGTGGATGATCCCGACAGATCGCGAGAGGATCAGGAGGTTTGTGGATGGCCTCAACTATCCAATCCGCATATTGATGACTAGAGAAAGGGCTACAGCAGTTACATTTGAGGAGGTAGTTGATGCGGCTCGTCAGATTGAGACAGATCGTCATCGGGAGCTGTGAGGAGAGGGAGGCTAAGAGGCCTCGAGGTTCAGGTAGTTTCAGTGGTGCTCCGTCTAGGGGCCAGTTCTAGCGCAGCAGAGGTCGTTCCTTCAGACCTCCTCAGTCAGGTCGTTCAGAGTCCAGTGGGGCTTCGTCAGGCCGTGGTCATCAGGGTCATCAGCAGAGCCAGCCTGCACTGAGTGCCCTTCCAGCTCAGAGCTCTGCTCCTGCTTCTTCAGCCCAGGGTTCATCTGCAGCGAGGGGTTCCCATCAGTCCCCTTCTCCAGCTCCAGGTCGTTGCTACGAGTGCGGTGAGTTGGGTTATATGAGGAGACAGTGTCCCCGGTTCCGTAGTAGACAGTCTCAGCAGAGGGATCAGCCCTCATCTTCTGCTCCTGTTTCTTCAGCACCCACTCAATCAGCTAGGAGTGGAGGTCAGGTAGCCAGAGGTCACCCCAGGGGTGAGGACCGTACTGGCGGTGGTCAGGCTCGATTCTATGCTCTTCCAGATAGGAGAGACGCCAGTGCATCAGATGCAGTCATCACAGGTATTATCTCAGTCTGCCACAGGGATGCCTCTGTCTTATTTGATCCCGGATCTACCTACTCCTATGTATCTTCATATTTTGCTCATCATTTGGGTACGACCCGTGGTTGTCTTGCCTTGCCTGTGCATGTATCTACCCCGGTGGGTGATACTGTTATTGTGGATCACGTATATCGATCCTGTCTTGTTACTATTGGGGGTCTGGAGACCCGAGTTGACTTGTTATTATTGGGCATGGTGGATTTCGACGTGATTCTGGGTATGGATTGGTTATCTCCGTACCATACTATTCTGGACTGTCATGCCAAGACAGTTACGTTGGCTATTCCGGGTATTCCGAGGATCGAGTGGCGTGGCGTGACTGACTATGTACCCGACAGGGTGATTTCCTTCCTAAAAGCCCAACGGATGGTTCGGAAGGGTTGTTTGTCGTACTTGGCTTTCGTTAGAGATGTTGGAGCTGAGACTCCTAGTCTTGATTCGGTTCCCGTTGTGAGGGATTTCCCTGATGTGTTTCCAGCGGACCTGCCGGGCATGCCGCCGGACAGGGACATTGATTTCGGTATTGATCTGGTGCCGGGCACTCAGCCCATCTCTATCCCTCCCTATCGTATGGCACCAGCGGAGTTAAAAGAGTTGAAGGAACAGCTTCAGGAACTCCTAGATAAGGGGTTCATTCGCCCGAGTGTGTCACCTTAGGGTGCACCAGTGTTATTTGTAAAGAAGAAGGATGGCACAATGAGAATGTGCATTGATTACAGACAGCTGAACAAGGTGACAGTGAAGAACAAGTACCCACTAGCCCGTATTGAGGATTTGTTTGATCAACTTCAGGGAGCAAGGGTATTCTCTAAGGTTGACCTTCGATCGGGCTATCACCAGCTGAAGATTAGGGATTCAGACATTATGAAAACGGCTTTCAGGACGAGATATGGGCACTATAAATTTCTAGTGATGTCCTTCGGGCTGACTAATACCCCAGCCGCATTTATGCACTTGATGAACAGTGTATTTCGGCCGTATCTGGATTCTTTTGTGATCGTGTTTATTGATGATATTCTGGTGTACTCGCGTAGCCAGGAGGAGCACGCGCAGCACCTGAGGGTGGTATTACAGAGATTGAGAGGGGAGAAGCTTTATGCGAAGTTCTCTAAGTGTGAGTTCTGGCTTAGTACTATGACTTTTCTGGGACACGTGGTGTCCAGTAATGGTATTCAGGTTGACCCAAAGAAGATCGAGGCGGTGCAGAGTTGGCCCAGACCGTCCTCAGCTACTGAGATCCGGAGTTTCCTCGGTTTGGCGGGTTATTACCGCAGGTTCGTTCAGGGCTTTTCATCTATTGCTTCGCCATTGACGAAGTTGACACAGAAGAATGCTCCATTTGTGTGGACAGATGAATGCGAGGAGAGCTTCCAGAAGCTCAAGTCGGCCTTGACCACAGCTCCGGTACTAGTATTGCCATCAGCTTCAGGTTCTTACACGGTGTATTGTGATGCTTCGAGAGTTGGGATCGGTTGTGTATTGATGCAGGAGGGTAGTGTTATTGCGTATGCTTCTCGTCAGTTAAAGCCCCATGAAAAGAACTACCTTGTTCATGACTTAGAGTTGGCTGCTATCGTTCATGCCTTGAAGATTTGGAGGCATTATCTATATGGCGTATCTTGTGAGGTATATACGGACCATCGCAGTCTTCAGCACTTGTTTAAGCAGAAGGATATTAATTTGAGGCAGCAGAGATGGCTTGAGTTACTCAAGGATTATGATATTACCATCCTGTATCATCCCGGGAAGGCCAATGTAGTGGCCGATGCTTTAAGCCGGAAGTCCATTAGTATGGGTAGTTTGGCGTACATTCCAGTTGGGGAGAGGCCCCTTGCACTTGATGTTCAGGCTTTGGCCAATCAGATGGTGAGGTTAGATATTTCCGAGCCCAGTCGGGTGTTGGCTTGTATGGTTTCCCGATCTTCTTTGTACGATCGCATCAGAGAGCGCCAGTATGATGACCCGCATTTGCTTGTCCTGAAGGACAGGGTCCAGCATGATGATGCCAGAGATGTGACCATTGGAGATGATGGTGTGTTGCGGATGCAGGGCCGGATTTGCGTGCCCAATGTGGATGGGCTCCGGGAGTTGATATTAGAGGAGGCCCACAGCTCGCGGTATTCGATTCATCCGGGTGCCGCGAAGATGTACCAGGATTTGAGACAGCATTACTGGTGGAGAAGGATGAAAAAGGATATTGTGAATTATGTGGCTCGATGTCTCAACTGTCAGCAGGTCAAATATGAACACCAGAGACCCGGCGGTGTACTCCAGCGGATGGATATTCC
>NW_017671042.1:120435-171600 GCF_001879085.1 Nicotiana attenuata
CTAAGGTTGGATTTTGGCGAATTCCGGATGGTAGGTGAGATTTTGATCCGAGGGTCGGAATGGAATTCCGAGAGTTGCAGTAGCTCCGCTAGGTGATTTTGGATATTCGTGCAAAGTTTCAGATCATTCGGAGGTGTTTAGGTCGGGTTTTAGATCAAATGCAAGTTTCGAAAGTTTTAGTTTAACTTAGGCTTGAATCCGTGGTAATTCGATGATTTTGGTGTTTATGATAGTGTTTTTATGTTACGAGCAAGTTTGAATGAAGTAATAGAACATATCTGTGCATTTGGTTGAGGTCCCGAGGGCCTCGGGGTGAATTCGGGTGGTTAAACGAGAGTTTTGAGGTGTATTGTAGGTCAGATTTTGCTGTCATCTGGTGTCTCCGCTTCTGCGGAAATGGACCGCAGAAGCGGTACCGCAGAAGCGGGTACGTGGTCGCAGAAGCGGTCGTTGGCCGGCTAGGGAAATTCCGCAGAAGCGGAAGGTGGCTCGCACCAGCGGGTCCGCATAAGCGGACACTGTACCGCAAAAGCGGTTTTGAGGGAACCGCAGAAGCGGACTTCGCGTCGCATAAGCGAAGTCCGGGTTTCTAAGTGAAGATCGCAAAAGCGGAAATGTGGCCGCAGAAGCGGTCCCGCATAAGCGAAAGCGGGACCGCAGAAGCGAAAACTGGACTGGGCGACAGAAGGGTTTTAAAATAATATTTCATCCGCGACCCTTTCATATTTTTTCCTCCATTGTTGACGTTCTTAAGAGCTTTGAACAAGGAAATTCGAGGGTTTTGACTGAGAATCACTTGGAGGTAAGTTCCTTGGCCTAAATATTCGAATCTATGGTAGAAATTACATGTAAATTGTAGAAAATTCATCAAAAACGGGTCAAGCTAGGGCTTGAAAAGTTATGATGTAAAAACGGATTTTGAAAGGGCATTTGAGCTCCGTTTTCGGTAAACTTTATATGCACGGACTCGTGGCGAGACGAGGAATCCGTTGGTGTGATTTTCGGAATTTTTCGAGAAGTAGGCCCGGGGCTCGGGTTTTACCAACTTCGTGAATTTTAGTACTTTTCGAGTATTTTTGATTGGGTTATGTTTCTTTAACCCATATTTATGTATTCGTTGTGATTGTGACTAGATTCGACGCGCGAGGAGGTCGATACGAAAGGAAAAGGCATTGCGGACCATTCTACGGCCGGATAGAGGTGAGTAGTTGGTGTATATGATGGCCTGAGGGTTTGAAACCCCGGCTTATCACATTGTGACGCTATTGTAGGGCGTGACTCGCACCCCATGGCAGGTGCGGGATTGGTTATGACTGGGATTGAGACTTAGTCCATCCCGAACAAGAATATTTCTATATTGGCGACTGATACGCACCCTGTATTGAATATATCTGGGCTTATTGCCGTGTTTGGGGCCTTGTGCCGATCTGTAACATCCTTAGAGGTTGAATGTCATTGTGATAGCATGCTTTGTATAATCATTGATCTCAGTCCTGTGTCTAATCGCTGTTATGAAACGCTAAGTCACTTTTCCTGAAGTTAAATATCTAAAGTATATTCTTCTTAATAAATTGGAAATTGGGAAATTAATTAAATCTGTTACGTGACTCATATGCATATTGTGGACTGAGTATGGATCGGGCTGCACGCCGCAGCGAATGGTATGATTATATTGCGCTTGGGCTGAAGGAGCCCCTCCGGAGTCTGTACACACCCCCAGTGAGCGCCCTCGACGTTAAATGGATCGGGCTGTACGCCACAGCGTGTTCATGTGCATTGCATTGCATCCCTACATTATACTTGACTGATATATTTGAAGTTGTTTTGCTGTTAGATCGTAGTAAGGTGTAGGACTGTTAGTTATAGCTTTGCTTTGTGGCATTTCGTGGATTTCTTATCTTCAGACATTTTATATGCTTATTACTCACTGAGTCGGTAGTACTCACCCCTACTCCCTGCACCTTGTGTGCAGATTCAGGTACACCGGAGGCTTAGCTGAGCAGTCTTTATTTCCCAGAGCTTATCAGAGTTGTTGAGGTAGCTGCTTGACGTTCGCAGGACCTGACTACTCTTCCTATTTCAGTTTTATTTATATATATACATTTTCAGACTTGAGTATTTTCGTTTAGATATTGTTATTCAGATTGTTTTAGAGGCTCTAGACTCGTGACCCCAGATCTTTTGGGAGTGTTTTTATCAGACTTCGTATCTTTCTCAGTATTATTCTTCCTTAAATATTGGATTATTATTCTAAGACTATTATAATCTCTTTAGATTGTCGGTTTTGAGGTTTACGGTTGATTTGGGAACGACTGTGGTCAGGCTTGCCTAGCAATTTTGTTGGGCGCCATCACGACCGGGTTTGGGGTCGTGACACTTAGATATCATGCCTGTAGGGTCCAAAAGATAAAAATCAGCCTACTAAAACCAGTAACTGTTTACAGCTCAGATACCCGGTTTATAAAATTCTGTCCGACTATCACTTAGGCAATCTTGTAGGTTATTGGATTCTGGATTTGAAATTGCTATTTTCCTGCTGCTCATAAATTCCCCAGATTCGATAAGTAATAAAATCAGTAGGCAAACTTATTAGGTATTTACTGCCTCGCCTTAATAAAACTGCTGCATATTTTGTGCTCATCTAGACATCCTGCTATAGGACTTTAACTCATTTTAAAACTGTTTGTTTGAGTCGCGCAATTGTTTGTCTATTTGTGGAGGTAAATATGAGCCCTTAATTGCATCCTTATGTGACAATCCTACTTGTTTTGTTTGTCGCCTAGTTTTTTCTCCTTTTAACACCATAGGTGAGTCTAGAACCGCCTTGAATAGAGGTCCTAAACACCTCCAGGGCCACAGGCAAGGGACGGGTAATGCACGCATAGGGCACATATCGGATGTTACTAGAACGCTTAGGTAATAAACAAAAGGGGAAGGGTAATTGGATATTAAAAGGACATGATGACCTGTGCGCAAATGCTATGTGTAGCACCCCAACTTGGGGACGATTACCAAGTATTGCACAGAAGTGATCCTATAGGCAAAAAACCTAGGACCCCTTTCACTCTTTCTTTTAGAAATAATTTCTATTTGTCTAAATTGCTTTATTTGTTTATAAGACTAATTCACCTAATTCGAGTTTGGCCGGGACCCACCGCTGTGGACCTCGAGGGGTGCCTAACACCTTCTCCTCAAGGTTATTTCGAGCCCTTACCCAATCTCTGGTAATGCAAATTGGTTTACGAGTTATTTGCTTTAGGTGCCCTAACGCACCTTGAATCCGTTAGGTGGCGACTCTTCAAAATTCCATACACCCTTTCCAAAAGGAAATGAGTTGTTCCCAAAAACGTCGAAACCCGGACTCCGCGAGGAAAAAGGGGGCGCGACAGTCATTATTATAATAATTATTTTAAATATATTTGTAACACTAATTTGATAAGTTTGAATTCGATATTTGACAAACAAAATCTGACAATTAAATGATAATTATTATACTTTATTTTTTGTTGTTAACGTATTATTCTATCAAATTGTCTTTATGGCTTACTTTTGTAACAGAAAAGCCTTTATGGCTTATTTTTGATTGTTAACATTTTTTTTCATTATTTGGACGTTATCATAAGATAGTCTTTTTGTTTTGAACTATATATATTTTTGTGTTTTCATCTTCTAAATAGTGGAAAAACAAAGTCAAAACTTTTCTTTCCTTTTCTTTTGTGCTGGGTTTCTTCTTAATCTTTGTTGTTTCTACTCCTAGTTATGCTAGAAGAGCTTATTGAATCCTAGGGGATACTCCCAATAATATTCGTCTCAGTGTGGGCGAAATATCCTTAAGGACAGTGTCTTTGACACGCCTCAAGCTAAACCTTTTATTCTCCATAATCATCCAATTTTTTCCAACAATCTTAAGGATATTCACACGTTGTTATTATGGAGAATAACGCTGCTAATGTTGTTGTTGATGGTACTACACCTGCTGCACCAACTATTTCTGTTGCTGTTCCATCACCAATTACCTTTGCCAAACCTTTTCCTGATGTTTCAAAAATTGAGGTTTTTGGTGGAGATAATTTTAAGCGCTGGTAGGAACGCGTGCATTCTATTTTGGATATGCATGGAGTTGCTTTTGCACTTACTGATCCTAAGCCAACTGAAGCAACTTTCATTCAGATGGATCAATGGGTTCATGCTAATAAGGTATGTAGACATACTATAATTTCTACTATTTCTAACGAATTGTTCGATGTCTACATTTTCTACAAGGAGGCAAAAGAAATTTGGGAGTCAATGATAACAAAGTACACTGCTGAAAATGCTACTAAGCAAAAGTTTGTAATTGGAAACTACTACAAGTGGGAGATGACGGAGGACAAGGACACAACTGATCAAATCAATGAATATCACAAGTTGATTAAAGATCTCAAATCTAAAGATATCTCTCTGCCCGAATAGTTTATTGCCGGTATGCTTATAGAAAACTTCCCAAATCTTGGAGTGAATACAAACAACAATTGAAAATACCAATCACAAGCAAGTTGTTGATGACAAAGGAAAGGAGACTGCTACAAGCGCCAACCTTGTGGAGGACAATAAGCGGCAGAACAAATCAAATAACAGGTATGATAAAAGAAATGGTTATAAGCCCAAAACCAACAATCAAACCTTCAAGAAAAAAGGCAACTGCTTTGTGTGTGGCAAACCTGGCCATCATGCTGCTTAATGTCGGAAGAGGGTTGGGAATGACAATCCCGCTAAGGCTAAAGTAAATTTAACTAAAGCCAAAGCGGATGACATAATTACTGCAGTTGTTTCCCAAGTAAACCTTGTGGCCAATGTGAAAGATTGAATGTTAGATTCGGGTGCCACTTGGCACATATGTGCTAACAAAAAAGACTTTGTGTCTTACACCCAAGTTGAGGAAGGAGAATGTGACGACCCAAAGGGGTCATCACCTGTATTCCTACTCCCTATGTACTTCTGAGGCCCTGGAAACCTCACTTGGGGGTTGCCTCGACTTGTGTGCGCAGTCCGGGCGCGTAACCGAAAAGTTTACATGTGAATCTGTGAGAAAAATAATAAAATTTGATGTTTTAAAGTGATCGAGTTTGACTTTGGTCAATGTTTTGGAAAAACGGACCCGGACTCGTGGTTCGACAGTCCCGGAGGGTCCGTAGGAAACTTTGGGACTTGGGTGTGTGCCCGGAATCAAATTCCGAGGTTCCAAGTCCGAGAAATGAATTATTGTGTGAAATTGTTTTCTGAAAATAATTAAAGAATTTGAAAGTGTTATTTGTTTAGAAGACTGTGCTGTTGGGCTCGTATTTTGGTTCCGACGCCCGGCACAAGCCTTAAATATGAGTTAAGCAATTGTTGTGAAGTTTGGTTAGATTTGGACGTCATTTGACGTGTTTTGAGCTAGCAACAGTCAAATTTGATGTTTCATGGAAATTGGAAGGAAATCATGGGTCTTGAGGCCTAATTCGATGTTGTTTTGGCGATTTGATCGCACGGATGAGTCCGTAGGATGTTTTTGGAGTTGTGTGTATGTTGGGTTTGGAGCCCCGAGGGCTCAGGTGAGTTTTGAGTGGGTCCCAGGAGGGTTTTAGACTTAAAAGATCAGAAATTGCTGGTCCAGGTGTTGCAGGCCCCCAGCGCGGCCGCGATCATTTCTGCGCGGTCCGCGCTGGAAACCGCGCGGCCGCGGTGCATTTCTGCGCGGTCCGCGTGGCTAGGTTCAGAAGGCCAGTGAACTCTAGGTCAACCAGCGCGTCCGCGCACCAAATCAGTGCGGTCCGCGCTGGATAGGTTCAGAGAGTCATTTTCCCTCCCTTCCTCGGCGCGGCCGCGAGGCATTTTTGCGCGGTCCGCGCCAGTCCTTCCGCAAAGTATATAAATCTGAGATTTTCAGTCATTTTGCACTTTTTCAAAACCCAAAACATAAGAGGCGATTTTCCAAACGATTCTTCTCCTTCAAAACGATTGGTAAGTGATTTCTAACTTATTTTCCTTGCTTTTTAACATCCTTAAACATAATTTCAACTTCCAAAAAAGATTTTAATGGGGGAATTTGGGAATTTAGGGTAGAACTAGAGTTTCAAAATTTGGGGGTTTTGGACCTCAATTTGAGGTTCGATTCCAAAATAGCTTATATATCTGAGTTCATGGGGGAATGGGTAGTCGGGTTTTGACCACGTGGGCCCGGGGGCATTTTGGGGATTTTTGAACAAACTTTGAGAAATTCACTTTTCATGCATTCAAATTTATTAGATTAGCCTTTGTTGATACACTCAAGTAATTTGTGACTAGATTCGAGCGGTTTGGTGATGAATTCGAAGGGTAAAGCTATACTAGAGGATTGAGTTGAGTTTGGAGCATTTGAGGTAAGTGTTTGTTCTAACTTTGGCTTGAGGGAATAGGATTAGGATGTTATTTGCTGCTTGCTAAATGTGGAGTACGGTGTATAGGCATGGTGACGGTTATCTATGCACCGGAGTCTAGCATGACCGTGAGTCTTAATTGCTTTAATTCGAATGATGCGACACAACCTTCTTGTTTAATTGATAAATTTCATATAATGTGAACGGTTGAGGAAGAATTGTGATTGGTATATTTTGGAGCGTTGGCTCGAACAAGAATGTGATAGTTGAGAAAGAAGTGATTTAAAATAGGATGTGTTGTGATTATTCCCTTGCCGGGACGTGTAGACTATTATTATGTACTCTCCCTGGCCGGGATATTTGGGCTGTTAGTTGTACCCTTGCCGGGTTAAAGTGTTATGTTGTCGAATTCCCCTAATGGGGCCTCCTTTACAAAGCCCGACATTTTGAACTATGATATGGGATCGTGTGGCACGCCGTCCACTTATATACCTATTATGAAACGGGATCGTGTGGCGCGCCGACCACTTATATATTATGAAATGGGATCGTGTGGCACGCCGTCCACTTATATATCTATTATGAAACGGGATCGTGTAGCGCGCCAACCACTTATATATTATGAAATGGGATCGTGTGGCACACCGTCCACTTATGAATTAAGAAATGGGATCATGTGGCGCGCCGACCACTTATATATGAGCTATGGTATTGAGATAGTTTCGTCGTTATATCCGTTGATCTGTATTCGCTGTATTTTCCCCGAGCATGCCCCCTTCCCCTTTTTAGTTGATATTCTCTGTTGTTATTTCTGTTGCCTTTGTATATATATACCTGCACAGGTTGTTTTCTTTTGGTAGGTCCTGTCTAGCCTCGTCACTACTTCGCCGGGGTTAGGCCAGGCACTTACCAGCACATGGGGTCGGTTGTGCTGATGCTACACTTCTGTGCTTTTGCACAGATCATAGCACCGGAGCAGGAGCCTTTGGTGAGTAGTAGGAGCATTGGGAGCTTACTTCAGTCCGGAGATTTCCGAGGTAGCTTGCTGGCGTCCGCATGGCCCGAAGTCTCTCTTATCTCTGTCTTTAGTTTGATTTCCCTTGTGTCGGATCAGACAGTACTGTATTCTTATTCAGACTTTGTTTTTAGCATTCAGTAGAAGTTCGTGAGTTAGTGACACCAGATCTGGGTAGAGGTGTATCTGAATTTCCGCACTTGGTTTCAGTTATTTATGTATCGAGACTTCCGCTTTTATATTAATTACTTCGTTCTTCTTTATACTGTTAATGATGTTGAGAGAAATGTTAAATTAATTGGCTTGCCTAGCTCCTATTAGTAGGCACCATCACGACTCCCGAGGGTGGGAAATCCGGGTCGTGACAGAGAAGAGGTTGTATATCTTGGTGACTCAAGGACTACTCTAGTTCTTGGAAAAGGCAAAGTCTTCTCAAACTCACATCTGGCAAAACTTTGGCATTGAATGATGTGTTGCATGTTCCTAGTATCCGAGCCAATTTGGTCTCTGTGGGATTATTAGGAAAAGTGGGGGTGAAGGTTTCTTTTGAATCTGATAAGGTCGTGTTGACCAAGAATAATAATTTTGTTGGCAAGGGTTATTATAACCATGGATTGTTTGTACTCAATGTTATGAATGAAAATGTTAGTACTTCTGCTTACTTGATTGATTCTTTTAATTTATGGCATGCTAGATTAGGACATGTTAGTTTATCTTATATTAAGAAAATGCATTCCGAAGGTCTCATTTCAAATATTAATTATTTAAATATTGATAAGTGTGAAGTTTGTGCCGAAGCTAAACAAACTAAGAAATCATGTGTTTTGGTAGTTAGAGAATCTGAATTATTAAGTTTAATTCATACCGGTTTAGGAGACTTGAAACAAACTATGACTAGAGGAGGGAAAAAATATTATCTGACTTTTATAGACGATTTTTCTAGATATACAAAAGTCTATTTGTTGAGAAACAAAGATGAAGCTTTTGATAAGTTTTTAATTTATAAATATGAAGTAGAAAATCAATTGGATAAGAAAATCAAAAGAGTTAGATCCGATAGACGTGGCAAATTTATTTTGTTGAATGATTATTGTGAGAAAGAAGGCATAATTCACGAGATAATTCCGCCATATTCTCCACAATCAAATGGTGTAGCGAAAAGAAAAAATAGGACCTTAAAGAAAATGATGAATAGTATGCTTGTTAGTTCTGGTGCTCCGGATAATCTTTGGGGTGAAGCCATATTATCTGCTTGTCATTTACAAAATAGAATTCCCTATAAGAAAATGGGTAAAACTCCTTATGAGTTGTGGAAGAGTTATCCACCTAATTTGAATTATTTAAAAGTGAGGGGGTGCCTTGCCAAAGTTATGTTGCCTAATCCTATGAAAAGAAAAATAGGATCTAAAACATCTGATTGTATGTTTATTGGGTATGCTGAAAGCAGTGCAACATATAAATTTTTAGTAGTCAAAAGTGATGTACTTGAAAACAATACTATTGTTGAAACAAAAAATGCTGAATTTTTTGAAAATATTTTTCCTTTAAAATTTGAGAATATTTCTGATGCTCCTATTATTCCAAGTGATAATATTTCACATGTTCCAATTATTCAAAATGATTTTGAAATTCAGGACTTAAGAAGAAGCAAAAGATCAAGGGAAGAAAAATCTTTTGGTAATGATTTTTATACTTATCTTGTGGATAATGATCCTTTAACATATTCTGAAGTTATTTTTTCGCCTGATGCCTCATTTTGGAAAGAAGATATTGATGTAGAAATAGATTCAATTTTACAAAATAAAACTAGGATTTCAGTTGATTTACCTCCGGGAGCTAAACCAATTAGTTGTAAGTGGATTTTTAAGAAAAAACTCAATCCGGATGGTTCCATTGATAAATACAAAGCTAGACTTGTTGCAAAAGGTTTTACTCAAAAGCAAAATGTTGATTATTTTGATAATTATGCTCCTGTAACTAGTATTTCCTCAATTCGTGTTTTACTTGCCTTGACTTCTATTTATAAACTATTTATTCACCAAATGGATGTTAAAACTGCATTTTTAAATGGTGATTTAGAAGAGGAAATTTACATGGAGAAACCTGAGGGTTGTATAGTGTCTGGCCATGAAAATAAAGTATGTAAATTGCTAAAATCTTTGTATGGCCTAAAGCAAGCACCTAAACAGTGGCATGAAAAATTTGATCAAGTATATATTAATGATGGGTTTTCATCAATTGAAGTAGATAAATGTGTTTATACAAAATGTGTAAATGGTACATGTGTTATTATTTGCCTTTATGTGGATGATATGCTTATTTTTAGTTCTAGTCTTGATTTGGTACATAAAACCAAATTTTTCTTGTCTTCTAATTTGAGATGAAATACATGGGAGAAACTAGTGCTATTTTAGGCATGAAAATTATGAGAGATGGCAATAGTTTGATGTTAACTCAAGAACACCATGTTGAAAGAATTCTTAAAAAATTTGATAATTTTGATGTGGTACCTGTAAGCACTCCTTATGATGCTAGTAGTCAATTAAAAAAGAATAAGGGAGATGTTGTAGATCAAAATAAATATGCTCAAATTATTGGTAGTCTAATGCATTTGATGAATTTCACAAGACCTGATATTGCATATGTTGTATGTAGATTGAGTAGATATACTCAAACCCCAAGTCATGATCTTTGGATTGCATTAGTAAGAGTAATGAAAAAATATTTGAGAGGTACCATGAACTATGGTTAAAATATAGTGGATTTCCCACTGTATTAGAAGGATACTTTGATGCTAACTGGATTTCTGATTCAGATGAGACAAAATCCACTAGTGGTTATGTGTTCCCTCGGTGGGGGTGTTGTGGCATGAAAATCAGCTAAACAAACAATAATAGCTAAACCATGGAATCTGAATTTGTGGCATTAGAATTGGCTGGCAATGAGGCCGAGTGGTTAAAGAACCTTTAGGCAAGTATTCCACTAGGAATTAAACCGACACCTTCTGTGTCAATGCATTGTGATTGCCAAACTGCAATAGCCATTGCCAAAAACAAATTCTTTAATGGGAAGAGTAGACATATCCGATTGAGACATAATGTGATAAAGCAGCTGCTCAGAGATGGAATTATTTCCATAGATTATGTGAAGTCAGAAGTGAATTTGGCCGATCCTCTGACTAAACCTTTAGGAAGAAAATTAATATCTGAAACATCGAGGGGAATGGCTTTTGCCAGTTTGAGTTATATCAACAGTGATGGTAACCCAACCTATGTGATTGGAGATCCCATGAAGTAGGTTCATATGGGTAATAACAAGTCATTAGTTGATCAAATGTGCAATATTAAATTATATCCCTTCCTATGGTGTGTGTATATATAGTGCAGGACTGCAATGAATGGGAGACTGAGTTATTAAACGCTTAATCTAATCCATAGTCTAATTTTAGGTGGTGTACTGCGCTGCAGAATACACTTGATGGATGGACCTATATGAGTGTGGAGTGGGGCCGCTCCTATGAAATTAATGGCAAAAAAAATTCTAGAGCACTCATGAAAACTAGGCGCGTGCATGGCCTATTAGCGCAAAAACGCAATAAACAACAAAGTGTGTGCGGGTATAATATGATAGATAAGACACTAAACTTATAAAAGAATTCTTGGTTCATAGAAGTTCTGAACTTCACCAATTGTTCTGTAAGTTTAATCTTATTTTATCTAGATCTGGTTCATAGTCCAAGAGACACCAGATTCGACGCATTATGCTCATTTATGAAACCCAGCAAAATACTTTATTATTGTATTATTTTTTAATATTCTTTTTGAGATATGTGGGGGATTGATAGAAAAAAATACTTTTGATATCTCAAAAAGAAATATTCTAAAATTATGACTAGATTCATTTATTTACTATTATATTAATGGGTCATTATTATGGTAATTATTTTAAATATATTTGTAATACTAATTTGATAAGTTTGAATTCAATATTTGACAAACAAAATCTGACAATTAAATGATAATTATTATACGTTATTTTTTGTTGTTAACGTATTATTCTATCAAATTGTCTTTATGGTTTACTTTTGTAAGAGAAAAGGCTTACTTATGTAACACAAAAGCCTTTATGGCTTATTTTTGCTTGTTAACGTTTTTTTTCATTATTTGGACGTTACCATCAGATTTGGACGTCACCATCAGATAGTCCATTTGTTTTGAACTATATATATTTATGTGTTTTTATCTTCTAAGTAGTGAAAAAACATAGTTAAACTTTTCTTCCCTTTTCTTTTGTACTGGATTTTCTTTTTAATCTTTGTTGTTTCTGCTCCTAATTATGCTAGAAGAGCTTGTTGAATCCTAGGGGATACGCCTAATAATATTCATCTCAGTGTGGGTGAAATATCTTTAAGGACAGTGTCTTTGACACGCCTCAAGTTAAACCTTTTATTCTCCATAATCATCCAATTTTTTTCCAACAGTAGGCATATAAATTTTATTGAAATTAACTCCGTAAAATAATTTGGACTATACTTTAATTCAAGATATATTAGTTCAAACAAAATTTATTGGGCTAATATAATTGGGTTAGTTATATAAGTCCAATATATATGAATTAAATAAAGAGAAATTTTCAGAAACCACTATGTTTTAGTGATTATTAGCTTGCTATAGCTACCATTTATTAAATTACTTCCTATAACTATGTTTTCAGTTGTTATAGGCTGTATTCGATGTATTTTTGCTATTGTATTCATGAATACAGTAGCAAAACTCGGCGAAAAACAGGGGAATCTACCTAAGCAGAGAATGTATTCGACTGTATTCGCGAGCTGTATTCGTTAATACAGTAACGGAATTTGCGAAAAAAAGGTCTTCAGGTGTTTAAAAATGGTAAGTGAATCAATTAACGCGATAGACTCCTAATATAACTCAACAAACTCAATTATAACACAAAAACTTTGTATTTCCAGTTATAGAAAAGATTCTCAATCGAAAAACACCCAAAAAGCAAAGCAATCTTCAGAGATTCAATCCATCCTTTCTTTTTTTAGTGGTATCTTTACTAAAATATTTTTTAGTGGTATTTTACAAATAGATTTATATATTAAAAATATATAATTACATTGAATACAGTTAAATACATAAAAGTACATTGAATACATGAAGTATAACAGGTCAACTATAGTGCAAAAATATATGAATACATACTGCAGATACATTTGAATACATAAATTATATTAATTAAAAAAATATATATACATTCATGGAATAGAGCGAGACAATGAATACAATGAAATACATAGAATACAGCGAGATACATTGAAATACAATGGGAAAAAAGACAGTGAATACAATAAAATACATGGAATACAACGAGATACATTGAAACACAATAAAAAAAGGTAACAGACTCTTCAAGTTCCTCAGCCTTAAACTCCGTCCCTAATCCACCGATATCCAGGCCATCGCCATGTGGGGCGTCGCCGCCGGTTAAATGAAGACAGTTGTTGAAGAAGCACCAGTTTAAAGGATCAAACGGAAACTAGAGACAGAACTTCTTCATATCTCACAAGGCAAACATGAACAATCAATGCAAAATCTAAGAAAAATTTAGAATGTGTAACACAACTGTGTGAAAGAAATCGCCGGCCGGAGGAGGGGGTTAGGGGTGACACAACAAGGAAGGAGGGACGTGGTCGCCGGCCGGATCTGTCGTTGGCGGAACACAGCCCCTGCTAGGGTTTCTAAAAGTAAGGGAGGAAAAAACCGGGGGAAAAAGAGAAAGAAAGAGGAAAGAGAAAGGAGGAGAGAGGGAGAGAAAAATAATACACAGCATATTTAATGGCTTAAAGGTAGGAAGTGACCATAAATAGATATTTTGCTATAAAAATTAAAAGGTAGCTATAGGAGATAATTTTTATTTATTTATAATAAATAAGGTATCAACATTTTTATTTATTTATAATAAATAAGGTATCAACCTTTACTATAGGAGGTAAAGTTTCCTTAAATAAATAAGCCTGCATCCACTGGGCTAGCCCATTTAATTGGGCTATAAATAATGAGCTCATTTCATTAAGCCCAAGATGTCATCTTCCTAGAGGCCCAGTTTGGTGCTACGTGCCAAATAACGTGGCACGCCAAGTCAAACGGAAGAGTCAATGGGATGATGCCATGTGTCAAAATGACAAGGCATGCCAAGTCAAATTAAAAGGCGAATGAAGCCGCGCCACATGTGCAAGTGACATGTTCTGGCCAATCAAATGCATCCTTGTCACACTTTAATTTGATTGATCGGGAAGAGTTTGTTCTTATCATAACTATTCCCTCCCACAACTATAAATAGGGGTCTTCATAACTCAGAAAAGACACCAGAAGTTATATTAAGAAGCAAGAAAGAGCTCGTGGATCAAATGTTGCAAATTCCTCCACAAGTTTCAAGCTTCAAGCAATCAAGTTCAAGTTTAAGCAATCAAGTTCAAGCTCAAGAACGAAGAAAAAATCAAGTTTAAGCTCAAGAACGAAAAACAAATCAAGTTCAAGCTCAAAAACGAAGAACAAATCAAGTTCAAGCTCAAGAACGAATAACAAATCAAGTTTAAGCTCAAGAACGAATAACAAATCAAGTTCAAGCTCAAGAACAAAGAACAAATCAAGTTCAAGTTCAAGAACGAAGAACAAATCAAGGTTCAAGAAATACAAGATCAAATCAAAGTTCGTGCTAGTTGAATTCGAGATCATCGTCCGTGGCAACAAATATAGATTCAAGATCAAGCTCAAAGCCCTTGAATTTATTTACTATTGGAAAGTAGAATCAGAGGATTCATAGAGATTGTAACACTCAAATATTTGAATTAAAATACTACGATTTTTGCAATATTTTTCGGTCTCGATTATTTTCTCGACGCAAATTTATTGTCTATAGTAACGACGTAAACGTTGCAGCTGATTTGCATATTATGATATATGTCATACTTTTTGTATTATTGATAGTTGAATTATAAAAATTGCATTTCCTCGTTCAAGAAATATTTTACTTCTATCTTGTTAACAAAATTTTATATAGTTAGTACTTACATGAATCTTGTTTTGTGATTTACACACTATGACTTTTTTTCGGTCAACTCTATAATTTACAAACTAATAGGGTATCTGTTAATTTGTGATATTAAGCAACCGGCATGTTCTTGTTATCTTCTTGATCTATATTTGGCCTTTTCCGCTTTCCCTATTTCTTTTTCCAAAACTGAAACTAACAATTCAACCATAAATACGGTGGCATTAGTTATGGCAAAATGGTTAAAAGAAAACAGTTATCCACCCATATTATCTATTAAAATATGGATTGGATAATAAACTTTTTAAAAATACGTCAAATATGAATAAGAACCATATTATCCACTTATAATGGATAACTAATGGGTAACCAATGAGTAACTTTTTCATTTGTAAAGCCTCAAATTGGGTGTTACTCAAGTTTAGGAGACTAGGAATTCTCCCAAAAGTGATCATATTCAAGAAATCGTGGACAATATGGATATACATATTATCCGCCGGTCAACCGGTCAACCTATTTTTTATCCGTATTAAATATGAGTCGGATCGGATAATTATATCCACTTATGCATTAACCGTTTTGACCCGCTCATATCTGACCCGACCCGACCAGCCCATTTGCCACCCCTGTGTCATTCTTGTAACTCCCTGAGTCTGGCAAAAAATGAAGATAAATTCTACTTAAGAGCATTGATCTGATTAAAATTTAAGGACACAGAAGAAATTTTACTTCAAAACCATCTATCATTTGATGTAACAAGTTCAGTACTCAGCTAGACAGTGCATTTTGTGCTTTCAAGTTATGGGTGAAGGTAAGCTCTAGCGATGGTTTTTAAAGAACCTTTATATGCTAGCTGGTGCTAACATGAACTGCATTGAACATGAGGTTTCAAACCTCGGCAAAACTGTCAAACTACATATACAATACAGAAAATATAGTAGGTATGTTGTGACATCATAAAGCAACCTTAGGATGGCTTTTGTCAAACTATATTTTGAATTATTTGCATCCAAAGTCATAGGGAGCTAGTCCTTTCAGCTCAGGTCCGTTGAGTCTGTTGTGCGCAAAACTGAAACAAGAACAAAGTATTACAGCGTTAGGTCTCAGAGCGTGTGCGCAATACATGATCAGATAAGACGGGAAAATCAGAAGGCAGTTGGAGGAGCAAAGGAAACTGAGGCATATGTAGCTTAAATGTTCTATCAAGCTCTCATTGGATAGAACTTTTTTTTAAGACTACAAAAAACGCAATGCAGAAAGCAAAACCTTTGGTTGCTCATTTCACGAAACATAGTTGAACTTACAGTTCATTTCATAAGGTATAACATGCAAAAGAAATTCCTTATCAAAAAACATGCAAAAGAAATTATCTGCACAACCATCATCACGACATTAAGAAGAACAAAAATCTGAATCTACTATTAATATACACTACCGAATCAAAAGATCCAACATGTGTGATACCAGAACAGCTCTCTCTTTTTTGCCATTTGCAGTTTCATTTTGATATTCGAGCATTGCTTGTAGCATTAATATTGCATTCATCTGATTTTAACTAGTCTGAATAGAAAGAGTTTGCAAAGACCAATGGATGGTGTCTGATTCATATCATGCAAGAAGCAGCATCTAATAACAATTGAGGGCATATAGTTGATGCACGATTTACAGGCTAGTCCAGGCACACAAGCGTAACTCCAGCAGCACCAACCGAGGTAGGACTAGGAGGTTCACTAATCACTACCTATCAACTAAAGTCACCAACTACCAACTAATGACTTGACAAAAGTTCGTCATTGCAAGAGGTAATATTATACTTCATGATGCAGGGCTGTGCATTCAGAATCTGCTGCCTATGAAGCATAAGCAAAATTTTAATATGATGCAATTGGTTTATCAATAGATAAGTTCCCCTGAGTAAGAACAACTAAAGGATTGAAGCCTATATCAACTTTCACCAATAAAATGGACAGTTATACACTGAACCATTTTCATATCAACGGATTGCATAAAGCATGTCAGATACTGTAAGGCAAAGAACATCAACAAAGGAAAACAAATGACGAGAGCGCATACCCTTCCATAGGAAAGCTTCCAAAGGGGCCATCAACAGGGATTGTTCCACAAAGATCATTATTAGAAACATCACTGCAACATTGAGATTTAAAAGATTCACTCAAGCGAATTCAACACGGTGCTCTTTGATTGTCTTTTTCTTGGTAAATATGAAGGTGACAGCCTGTTTGATAGTATTTGAAAAAGAACTTACAATACTTTAAGGTTGGGGAGGGTGGTGAGTTCCCTTGGAATCGAACCAGTTAGCTTGTTGTCGTTTAACCGCCTGCAGGTTATATAACATGAAAAAGATTCAATCTTTGTAGAATAAGTGGCTGCTGAAAATTGTCAAACTCATGAACCATTGAATGACAATACTTACAAAAATCTAAGAGACTTCAATTTAGCAAAAGACTTAGGAATGTTGCCTTCAAATCTATTGCCATATAGGTCCATGCTAATAAGATTTTCCAAATTACCCAATTCCTTTGGGATTTTGCCTCCAATGTTATTCCTATAAAGCTCCCTGTAATTCAGGAAAAAAGTATGCCCGTCACCTTAAAGACACACAAGAAAGTAGTAAACTTGCAAGTTAAGAAGCACACAAAAAACTTGAAGACAGAAACAACATTAATCATGTGACAATAATCTATACACATTTCTTTGTCTAACAAAAGCCCCTTTTCAGTTACTTTTTCCACGGTTTCAGTTCAGCCAACAGGAGATACTAAAGCTGAGACAAGAAACAAAAAAACAAGAAAGGAGGTAAAAAGAAAAAATTACAGGTACTGTAGATTCTTGAGTTCACCAAGCTCTGGTCCTAATGTTCCAGAAATATTAGTATTGCCCAAATCCCTGCAAAAAATTCAACAATAAAAAGAATTACTGTACTTATTCATTGCCAATGGGGAACAGAAAACAAAAGAAAAAAGTGACAGAAATTAGGAACTGATGTAGCATCTTACAGGCGAATAACATGATTATTGGAGTCGCAGGTGATATGAAACCAGGTACAAGGATTAACAAGAGTAGGGTCCCAGCTTTGTAGAACATTTGTGGGGTCAGAAAGTCTGCTTCTCAAAGCATGTAGAGCATTTCCTGAAAAATGAACACAACAAATTTTTTTAGGAAGATGAGTCCATTTCAAGATTTAACCTTTTTTCTACTTTTATATAAGTATATTCATTTCGAAATTTAACTAAAATCCCTTGAACTGAAAAAAAAAGGTACTATACACTAATGAATGAAAAGGAAAGAAAACCAAAGAGGGGTTCACATGGTAAAATAAAGCTAAAAGCTTTAAACCCTAGGAATGACAAAAGAAATAGATGGGGTAAAGTTTTAGTGAATTTACCTTCAGAATTTGTGGAGAAAGCAGGGGACAGAGATAGAAGGATGGTGATGAAGAAAAAGAAGAGAAAGGAGGAAGGAAAAGCCATTGAGAGAGAGAGAGAATGTTGGAACAGACAAGTGAAGAAGTAGGCAAAAGTAGAGGTATTAGTAGAAGTAGAACCAATAAGAGTATGTTATATGAGAGGTCAAGTCTCTTCTTTTTACTGTTGGGAGTGCTGTACTGGGAACTGGGAAGTAGTTTAGTTATTAATAAGAGAGAGGTGTTCACACTAATCACTGTGAGCTTTGTACTAAGCAGAGGCTACCTTTCATCAATTCATGATTAGGACTTTTGTGTGTAACAAACTCTCAACTCTCAACCAAAATTTCAAGCTCAATAATATTTCTTAGTTAATTTGGTTTAAATTTTGTTTCTACCTCATAAGTTGGAACTTTTTTATTATTGTTATGTGTATTAATATTAAGAACTACTTACAGGCAAAAGATGAGGATAAAACAGAGTGCCAGCTAAAGGACTTCTCCTTTTCCCCCTTTTTAACTTTATTGTAAGTCAAAAGTTGGATTACATAATAAGTACATTTATGTTTAATGATCGTTTTACAAAAGGTACTCTTTAAAGTAGAAATTAATCTTTTAGTACTAACTTTTATAGTACCCAAATAGATCAAATCAAATAATGATGTCTCAATTTCAAGCTGATTAGATTTGATTATATGAATCTTCTATATTCTTCTACTATATTTGGTGTCCCATGCTGAGTTATTTGTTCTCTGGACTCTGGAGCAAATTTCTTTTTTTTTTTTTTTGGTTTAAAAGACTAGTTCTATTAATTAAGATGCATTATAGGGTGCTGCATGGATGGTGCAGAATTACAAACATACGGATAATTACTACTATTAGTACTATCTATCCTTAGGAAATTACTACTATCTATCCTTAGGAAATTACTATTACAGGTAGTTCGACTAGACAAGACTTCATCGGACGTTTGACAAAAAGTTGTAGCATAAGGTGGTACTTGAAACTATTACTAATATAGTGTCTTCGTTGAAACCCCAGCTTATCAGCTTCTAGGTTTGCCATAACAAAAGGTGGTGGTCGTTCCAAAACGTAATATTGGTCCCCATTAGTTCCATGCCAAAATGAGCTAGCTGGCCTGCTTCAGTGTTGTGCTCCCTGTAAGAATGTTGTAATAGTGGATCACCTAGCTGGTGGATCAGGTACCTGCAATCATTAAGTAAATGTGAGAAAGTGGTAGAGGTGCCATGTAGATTAGTAATTACTTGTGCAGCATCCACGTTCATTTGCAGTGGTGTAAAATTATAAGCTAAGGCTAGTTGTAATCCACGCAACAATCCCACTATTTCAATGTGGACCACTGTAGTGGCTTCTATATTACCTGCATATCCCATTACCCAATTCCCTTTATCGTCCATGATAACTCCACCAAAACCTACTCGAGTATGAGGGTGTTTTATAGCCCCATCCGTGTTAAGCTTAATAAATTGTTTTGGTGGGGGTTCCAATTTGAGGTGTACTGGAATTATAGAATTCTTGGTCTTATTAGAAGTTGTAAGGTAGTAAACTTCAGAGGCTTGATGATATATACTTGAGGGTTGGGTGTTTTTTTTAACATTGTCAAAACAGTTGTTGTTGCGAATTTTCCATAAATGCCAAAGTATAAAAGGAATAAGTGTATGATGAGGTATGGATTTATAGGAGTTGTCCTTGACAAGCATAATTAGCTTTTTAAGCCAAACATGGGAGGGTGTATCCTGGTAAGGAATTTTTTGGATTAAAAGTCCTAGTTGTAGAACAAACTAACATTTTTTAGCATTGACGCATTTGAAGAAGATATGGGGAATAGTTTCTGTTTCTTGGTGACATATAATATAAGTGTTGGATGGAAGGATTCCTAGCTTATGTAGGTAATGTTGTGTGGGCAATCGAGAGTGACTCAACAACCACAAAAATGTTTTGATTTTTGGTAATGTACGCAATTGCCATATCCACCCGTGATAATTAGGTAATTCATTGGATTAAGTTAGCATTTTGTAGCACGAGCTAACTGAGAAGAGGCCTGATAAGGTGTAGCCCCAAATGATATAATCAGGGAGTATTGAGTTATTCTTTGGATTATTGATGTAGGCAAATTCATGGACATTATTTGGTTAGAATTTCCTATAGTGTTGAGTGCTTGTGCGACAATGTTGTGTTGCTTTGTTCGGTTAATGGTCTATGTATGAGACTACAAATATTAAGGCTAGGAGCTAGTCAATTATCGTGCCAGAAGTTAATATGTGTTCCTCTTGTGACCTGCCAGACTAATCCCTGTTGGCAAACTCCCCATCCAGTAGCAATATTATTCCCTATTATGGAAGTTCTTGGGTTTGTTGTGCGTGTTGGATAATATTTGGAGAGAAGAAGGGATGCCCATTGGGCCTGTGGGTTATGGAATAATCTCCAAGTTGTATTTCTGGCCTTAAGTTGTTGAATACCTAGGCCGCCTTGTGTTTTGGGAGTCGTGATGACTTCCCATTTTTTAATCACGTGCATACGCTTTTTCTGTGAAGTGGTTCCCCATAAAAAAAATTGGTATTGTTCTAGCCTATTAATCACATAAGTAGGTAATTTAATCATTTGCATCAAGTGGTTTGGTATGTAGTTTAGGGTAGATTTTATGAGAGTCGCTCTCCTTGCCAATGTTAGGTGATTTGTTTTCCAACCTGCAAGTCTATTTTTAAAACTATCGATAATAAATTGGAAGTCCCTTTTCGTAGGTTTTGATGTAAAAAGAAGAAAACCTAAATATTTGCCAAAGTGCATCCCTTCTACCATATTAAAAGAGAAAAGTATAAAGGATTTTTGAGTGGTTGAACATGTTTTTGAAAAGAAGATTTTTGACTTAGCAAAATTTATATTTTGGCCTGATAAGTTGGTAAAGTAATTGAGATGGTCAATAATGGTATGACAACTCTTAGTTGTTTTTTTGGATGCCAAAATTATGTCGTCCGCAAAGAATAGATGAGAGATTGGAGGAGCTTTCTTGTGCATGTAAGTGTATAAACAACAACTAAGACTTTAGCCAGTTTGGCCAAGCTGCAAAAATCAACTCTTATTTTGAGAAGTGTTTTTTCTCAAAAGTATTTTTGGTGAGAAATTGTTTGTGTTTGGCTAAGTGTATTTTTCTCAAAAGTACTTTTTCAAAAAAGTGCTTTTGGAGAAAAACTACTTTTTTATGCTTCTGCTTCTCCTTAAAAGCACTTTATTTTCTTCGAAAAGCTTGGCCAAACACATTAATTTTGAAAAAAAAGCACAGCTTGGCCAAATAGGCTATTAATCTTACTAGCTCGTAATAGGATATGAATCATTTGCTTTCATGTTCTATAACTTCTATTCTTAGTTAAGTCCATTTTTGATTTCAAGAGATTGCAGATTCTTTGAGAAAATTCCCTTTACATGATTTAATTATTTTTCAAGACGTGATTTTTAGGTTTACTTCAACTTTAGGTCAATTAAAGTGGACCGGAGGGAGTAGTAGAATGCCTACATAAGATACGGTGAAAATTTGCCATCATTTTATCAATTTGTGTATTACTTACACTATCCAGGAAAATGCTATCATTTCTGATATTAGGCCTTAACATGTCACTGGTGAGGAAGCTGACATAACGGCTTGACTCTCAAAATAAAGTGAACAAGTGTTACAAAAAGGTGGTGCAAGATACACGTCAAATAGCTCATTCATAAACAAAACAGAAAAGGAATTTGGGCAAAAGCACAGTTCTGTACAGATTTGCTGCACTCTTCTTCAAATTGTAACCTTCAGTTACACATTCTGAAGCGAAACAAAGTAGCATTCTAACTGTATTGACCTCAAAAAAGAACAAAAAAATTCCATCTAGCACGAGACCACTAAACGAGAATTTACGAAACTAATGGAAAGCATGGGAGAAGAAAAACAAAGAATTTACGAAATTCCTAATCTAAAAGATATCACATAGCCTGGATGATCATCATTCTTTAATCTGTAGCACAAGCAAAATTCCAAGAAAATGAAATTGCTCAGAATTTCACACTTCCTCCACGGTTCTCATCCTCTCCTCTTCTTCAGCCTTTTGCCAGGCAGCCTACAGAAAGAACATGCAAATGTCACAGGAGGCAGTGAAAAGAGCATAATTTTTGCAGTAATTTTGGATTGATTATAAATCATTATATAATAAACAAGGAATAGTGCACTTGCCTTGTCCCGCTGAAGTCTAGATATATGAGGACGCATAGAGTTCCCAAGACTTAAGCCTCCCCAAGCTTCTTGCAACTCTCTCTCCCTCATCTCTTTCCGAGTAACTGAATGTCTTATCTGATCATCATCCTCCTGCTTAACAGCAGCTGTCTTTTCTCTCTCAAGTCTGGACTTGTGTTTCACCAGAATTTGATCCAAACTGCCTTCACTGTTCTCCATTTGTTTACCAATCGTGTCCCTCTTCTTTACATTCATCCAATTGTCTTCCTTTGCACGAAGAGACATTTTCTCTTTTTCAAGCTTCGAAACGTGCTTCACTAAAATCTTATCCAAACTTTCGCAATCTGTTGCACCATTAGCTTCAATCTTTCTTTGACGCCTCTGTGCAACGTAGTCACTTCTTGTTGATGAGTCTTGCATTTTAAGCCTTTGCAAACGATGAACTGGCTTTACTAGGATCTTGTCCAGACTATCCGCTGCTTCTTTGTTTTCATCCTCGATTGACAATGCGCCTGCTGGCTTTGTTGGTTGTTCTCCACAACAAGGATTTTCGTCCACATTTGTATCATGATGTACATTCTGGTCAACATTTTCTTTTCCTACCAATGAGGTAGTTTCAGACGCATTGGCAATCGGGTCTGCAGTGTTTTTCCCATTTTTTGCTTCTTGAACTTCCTTTTCAAGTCTTGTCATATGTTTCACCAGATAATCTTCTAGTCTAGGAACTTCCATTTCATGTTCCTTCTTCCGACCAATTGCCGCAGTACCCAATCTGTTCGAATTCTTGCCCTCGATTTCACCAGTCTTCCTCTTAGCCTCTTCAATCTCTTTCTCAAGCTTCGAGGAATTCTTAACCAGCACACCGCCAAGGTCAGGAACCTCAGATGAATGCACATTGCTATATGATGCTTTACATTTGCTTTTTAACAACATTTTGGAGTTGTTCTTGGCCTCTTCAATTTCCTTCTCAAATTTTGAAGAAGGCTTCTTGAGAATACTTGCTAGATCATGGCCTGAATCTGTATGGCATTCTGAATGAACCACTTTATCGCCAGATTTATCTCGCGTTTGTTCACTTTTTTCCCCAGCTTCCCTCCTGGCATTTTTGGCTTCTAACACCTCCCTTTCAAGTCTTGTTAACCGCTTCACCAGAAACTTATCCAGACTCGGAAGTTCCTCATTTGTCCTGCTTGTCTTCCCATCCAAATTATATCCCTCAACTGCTCCTTCTCCAACGGATAATTCTGATTTGTCATCAGCAGCGGACCCTGAAACATGCGGTTTGCTGTTTTCTGCTTCAGCTAGAGCAGCATTCAACCCACACGTTGCAACTATAGTGGCAAGAGATGCAAGTTCATCTTCTTGCAAACATCTAAGTCTTTCCAGCATCATTTCCACAAGATTTGGCATATTAAACTTTTCACATGCTTGCCTCTTTTGATATTTCCTTTGCACAGATTTTGTCTCTGAATCTGTGACCTCAGAACAAAGGCTCTCAAATTCAGAACCCGTATCTGATTCACATTCTGAAGAGAACTCGGACAGTTCTTGATGATTATCGTCTGTTTCAGGGTTCTGACATATTCTGAGAAGCAGTTCCTTGACTTCATCTTTGTTCATGGAAGGGCAATTAGCAAGCTTAAGAAGGGCAACCTTAAGTGCAGTTGCTACTTGTTTATCCACCTCAAATGCAGTTTCAAAAGATGTTCTAACTGTATGAGTCGTGGGTCCTCCTCCTTTTGCAGGTGACTTTTCTATTTTGTAATGCTTCTGTGAGCAATCAGGAATGTCATACAAGATCACTCCAATAGCTGTTGCAGCTTCAAAAGCTTCTGCAGAAAATTTTTCTGCCTTTATCAGCACTTGTTCTGCTTCTTTACAATCAATCCTGTACAGCAGATACAGAAAGAGTAAGTTCTAGTTTATATGAGAACGCTCTATTTATTCGATCGGATCAACAATGTCTCAATTGCAAACAAGTTAAGATTGGTAAAACAAATTTTATGTACCCAATTTGCACATTTTACTCCAATACCAAATACTAATTAGCAAATCAATTTACTAAAATTTACACTTATCCTTATACAGACAGACAAATCTCTAATCAGAACAAAACAACTCAACTCCTGGCAAACACCAGATCCAACGTAAGTGTAACGACTACACATAAACGAATATTAAAATTTAAAATGCACACCTTGCTGCCTGAAGTATTCGGCACCATGATGCTTCAACAAGTGCAGCCTTCCGAGCTTCCACAGCTCTTTGAGCAGCTTCTCTTACTGCAATTTTTTCCCTCAAAACTCTACAATAGTGGGGATTAGCATCCCCCAAAGTCTCATCAAGTGTTAAGTTCATTCCGTCCACTTCCTGAAAATAACGTAACAGGCCAAAATACTATCAGTACATATCTGTATATTGACAGTAAAAAGAATGCATAAGCATATAAATATACCTGGAGCATTTTTATTTTTCTCTTTAAATAGGAATCCACTTTCTTGCGAGGGAACCAATTTATAGGCGAAGTTTTGCGATGAGGGGGCTTTCTAATTTGTGATGCAGATTTGTTTAAAGAAACTAAATTTGATTGGCCACCTTCTTTCGTTGCCTTAGTCTGCACAATTCCAAAACAACGAAATGAAAAACCAAAACTGAATATACACCAAACAAAGCGAACATCTGAGAAAAAATTTCAAGTCAACTAAATTCGACAGATTCCAAAACAACGAAATGAAAAACCAAAACTGAACAAACACCAAACAAAGCGAACATCTGAGAAAAAATTTCAAGTCAATGTGGATGCTTGTTCATTCGGGATTCTTCTATCTATATTTAGAACTACTGGATCAACTACTCCGGCTTTTAGCCTTTGGAACCTGTGGAACCCAAAAGTCACTCGCCCGTTCAAACTCTTCTGTCCATCCCATCTAAAACCCTTGAATCAGTGAATCCCGGGGATAGAGACCTAGCCCCTGCTTTATTTAAACAGCTAAGATAAGGTCTAAGACCGTTCGACAGGCAACCGTCTTTGATTGCCTTATTCTGCACTATCCGAAACAAGAAAATGCAAATGCCAAAGTTGGAAATATACCACTCAAAGTGACCATTTTTGTGATTTTTTTTAAAAGTAGTAACTAAATTTGACTGGCCAACTTCTTTCATTGCCTTAATCTGCACTATGCATAAACAACAAAATGAAAAACCAAAAGTTGATATCACCAACCCAAGTGAGCATCTAATAATAGAATTTTCAAAGCAAATATTTTCATTTGGCCACTTTGTTTGATTGCCTTGTTGCGCACTCATCAAAAAACAAGAACATAAAGAAACAACGGAAATACAGTCAATACACCTTTTAAAGTGAAGACTTGATATATCATACTATATGCCTAAACTTGCATTTTCATGAAGCCTACTTATCAACTGACTTTTTCCCACTCATGGCTCAATTATAAGGAAGAGTTAAGTTTCATCATTACCGTTATACACACATACAAAATTACATTTTGTTTACCAAGTGGCTAACGATAGATTAGAATCAAGATTAACGTGGGGAGTGGGGGGTCAAATTAAGTCTTTCCCCCTAATTAAGAACAAGGGTTTTGAAAACCCCAAAATCAGAACAGAACCAAATTATAAAAAAACATAAGGAAAATTGAGATAATAAATTAAATTAAAGAGAATTACTTTCTAAGAGCTGGGGGGGAAAACCATGGTACCTTTCCGAGTTTGGAAGTAGCCGTTGCAGAAGCGGAGGGACTGTTCTCCGAACTAGAAACGGTGTGATTCATCGGCTTCTTTTCAATGCAACCCATATCAAAACAACCCAAATCCATTCTCCAGAAAAATTAAGTTAATGGAAATAGAATCTTTATTATGCTTGTAGAAGTAAAAAAAAAAAAGTAACTGATCAAATGGCGTCGAGAATTTGCACTGTTATCAAGTGCTGAAATCTAAGGAGCAGAGAGACAGAGAAATTAGGGCGTTTCTTGAATATGAATTGATTGCTGAAGAAAGAGGGAGTGAAGAAATTGTTTTTTTTCCAAGGAGAGGGTATAGCTTTTGAAGGAAACTATCCGTTACAACCGATCCTTTCGCTCGCAACGGTCCTTTTTTTTTAATATATATATATATATATATATATATATATATATATATATATATATAGTAGTAGTAGTATTTTTTTCCTCTTCTTCTCCTTACAGTTTCATTTAAAACTGAACAAAATAGATACTCTTAATAAATCCAGGGATAAAAAATAAAAAAAAAGATACTCCTAATAAATAAGACAAGGAGTGTGAGATCAGTGTTACAATTTCATAGTGGTCGTAATTTCATTCATAATCAAGTAATTTGCAAGGTTCACATTTTGCTTATAGTTTTTTCTCTTTTTCTTTTGCGTTCTCTTATTCATTATATCCTAGTGTAATTCACTCGATCAAGTCTACTTACATGATATAATAATACTTAATAAATATATAACTCACTTTAGAATTTCGTAATATCTAGTCAGGTTAAGCAGACGATAGATATGGAGGAAATATCATTTTGTATTTTGTTTGTTTTATTATATTATGCATTTTATAGTAACTATAAGATTATTTTTAAGAAAGTTGAGTTACCTCCCTTCCTTTTTCAATCGAAACACTCAATACAGATAGCTCCGGTGCCTCCTGCTTTTGCTCTATCAAGCGGAGACAGTCCTTTCTATCTCTCGGTCTCGGTTTAGCATCACATATCTCTCTAGAGAGCATTTTTTTGTTTGTTTGTTGTAGTGCGGATGTTGAAGTAGTTCCTCTATATTGTGGGTGTTCTCTTATTAATGAAATATAAATCTTACTAAGATGAAGGTAGGATATGCTAAATCTTGATAGCTTTTGAAGAAAATTGTCACGACCCAAACCGAAGGGCCGCGACGGGCACCCGGTGCCTAACTCAACCCAGTACCAACGTAACATATCTTTCTTATCATACTATCATGGGTAAATGAGTCGTAAAGGCCGTCATAAGATAACAGAATAAAACAAAGAGAATACTTGACATAGGACGACCCAACATGGAATACAAACTTATACATGTGACATACAGGCCTAAAAGACCAAAATGATCACTTGTACACTCAGAACATAGGCCGACAAGGCCATACAATCTTTCATATGCATGACATCTGTCTACAAGTCTCTACGAGTACATAAGGTCATAAAAGTCAGGACAGGGCCCCGCCATACCAATAAATACATGTCCAAAGCATACTGACCAAATAGGCAACTCCGGAGCAAGTAGAGTGCACCAACACCTTTCGATGAGCTGATAGCCTATTAGTAGGATTGTCAACTTGTCTATTGGGACCTGCAGGCATGAAACGCAAAGTCCCTAAGCAAAAGGGACGTCAGTAAAAATTAAGTACCGAGTATGTAAGGCATGAAAAGCAGTATATAAAAGACATGAAAGAAACATGGAGTAAATGACTCAACTTGTAAGTCTGAATAGCTCAGTGAATCATGAAACCTTTTTAGTGTCATGTATATGCATATAAATGCCATATCATGCATAGGTATATGCGTACATAACATCCTCAAGCCTCTGAGGGCATTCCTTCATATCATCTCGGCCTCTGTGGGCGAAATTATCAACATATACCAACTGATCAGGTGGTGGTGCGTATAACACCTTTTCTTTTCCCATACCCATATACATATAATATACGCGTATATAACGCCATCTGGTCATGGGCCAGTGTACATGTATAAATGAATGCAATGCATAATGAAGTAAGTCAATAAGATCTCTCGGAATGTCATAAGATCAATATGCCTTCGGATAAACTTTATAAACTTACGTATTTTCTGAGACCCGTGAACAGACGATATAATAATAGGACACATGGAATCAAGAACATAGGCACACCTAGTACTTCTATGAATAGAGTCATTTATGAAAGTTGTGTGTTCGCTCGTTTCATTTGTATCATATGGATCATGCCAAAAGGAAAGAAGGGATAGTCTTAATATACCTTAACCTCGTTGAGTCCTTAATACCTTCTAAGCAACTCTTCAAACAACTCAACTCAATCTATCATAGCATAAGGAGATTCACAATCAGTGCTGAGTAAAGGATAAGTCCGTAACTTAAGCTAGTAGCTCGTTTACGTAAATTCGGCAGCATCTTCCCGTAACAAGGGCCTCTTCTAATACCGTATACCAACAACAACAACCAGAGCAATGCAAGAACATACAAGTAACGATAACAAGACACCATATAACAACAACAAGTCACAACTACTTCACGACGAGCGGCAAGCTCCGATTGGAATCTGTATACCCCATGACTTCTTACTTTAACTTAACAATATCATTAACATGATAATGAAGTCAGTCATCAATGATTCCAGCCTTGTACCATATATTTATAACAAAGAAAACAATCCACAACTCCAACTATCCTTAATTAGCAACTTTATTCACTAGTTCATGTCTAGTCCATCCATTTAACTTAATCAACATCAAGATAACCTTAAGCACATGCAAGAACACAATATGCTTACCCCTACAGTATCTTCAAGTCGAAATCCAAGTTATATTTAGCTTATACCATCCCTTAATAAAATACAACACCATGGAAATGACTTAAGCTGATCTTCACTTCGAATCTCAAGTTTCATATGTTTTTCCCTCAATTCACTTGATAAACATATAGACATGCATAACAACAGAAACCATATCATAATAAAGGTATATTCTCCAATTTCCAGCCATAATAACTGTATACGGTAAAACCATGTGTCCCCGATTTTGTAGACTCGAGGGCTCGCATCGAGGAGCAAACTCGATATAGGTCAAGCTCGAGCCCGATGACAGAATACAAGGCTCAAAGATCGAAGTACACGATGAGCACCGAAGCCGAGTATGCCGGACCCCGAGATGATGTTGTTATGGGTTTGTAACAGAAAGAGCAAGATTCCTGCTACATCCCCAAGATCATGGCATAAATTCCGGAATAGATTTGTAGGAGTTAGTACGAATCCGTAATAGGCGGTTAGACAGCTGTCCCAATAAGATTCCTTACTGTAGATAGAAATGTACCTTATTTAGGGTTCCCCTACTATATAAAGGGGACCCCAATCATTTGTAACCATCATCAATCATTGGCAAAAGAATATACTCTCTTACTTTCTTGCTCATTATTCATCAGAATTGTCTCTTAACTTTATTGTCTTATTTTATTGTTCTTGTGGACCTACCTCGAGGCCATCACAGCTCGAGGTCAAGATTGGCTTAAGCACTGGTTTGATTCAACTTATATTCTTAATTTATACGTTTGATCTCTTGGTTATTAATTAGTATTGAATTAAATCACGTATCTTTAAAACCATAAACAAGTTTAATTGTTACTCGTATTTTCAAGGTAAACAGCTTGGCGCCCACCGCGGGGCTAAAGATAATAGTGGTTATTTCTGTACTGATTCTGATAACACACATTATTTTCACACTTGTTCTTGTCAAGAATTTCTGTTCTCAGGTTAAAACATGTCAAAGTCACAAAACGCACCCGTACACGGCGATGATGGTCTTGGATTTCATGGGAAAAATAACAATGTAGGAGTCGGTGTACCACCGATTAACCCTGGGGAAGTGCCAAGTGTGGAACCAGTCGATGTTAGTTCACACATTGCTTTGAATGCGGATTTAGGCACAGACCCCAGAGGAATTGTACGCAGGGAAGTCCGATTTGGTAGCCAAGGAACACAGGGTATAGGAGATGGGGGAGTTAGCCTCCAAGTAATATTCGAGATGGTACAAGCTCAACAGGTTGCTATCGCTCAGTTTCAAAGTCAGCACAAAACTCCAAGTGTGGTCGAACCAGAAATCACTCGCCATATTGAGCCGGTACCGAAAAGATCAAACGGTAATGGCTCGAGGACTGATCCCACGATTATGAGGATGCTCGAGGAACTCACTAAAAGAATCGGGTCGAGGGAGAAAATATCGAGGATAATGAAAAAAAGTGGAGATGTATAACTCCCGTGTTGATCAAATACCGGGGGCACCCCCGGTCTTAAAAGGTTTGGATGCCAAAAAGTTCGTACAGAAGCCGTTTCCTCAGAGTGCGGCTCCAAATCCCATTCCTAAAAAGTTTCGTATGCCTGATATACCTAAATACAACGGGACGAGTGATCCTAATGAACACATTACCTTGTACACTTGCGGGATTAAAGATAACGACTTAAATGATGATGAGATCGAGTCGATTTTGTTGAAAAAAATTGGGGAAACTTTTTCAAAAGGAGCAATGATTTGGTATCACAACTTGCCACCGAATTCTATCAATTCGTTTGCTATGTTAGCAGACGCCTTCGTGAAGCACATGCCGGGGCCATAAAGGTTGCAACAAGGAAATCGGACGTTTTCAAGATAAGACAAAGGAGTGATGAGATGCTAAGGGAGTTCGTATCCCGATTTCAAATGGAGCGAATAAAATTACCATCGATCTCGGATGATTGGGCCGTGCAAGATTTTACACAGGGGTTGAACGAGTGGAGTTCAATCGCGTCACGGCAGTTGAAGCAAAATTTGATCGAGTATCCAGCTGTGACTTGGGCAGATGTACATAATCGTTATCAGTTGAAGATCAAGGTCGAGGATGACCAGCTGGGAACCCCGTCGGGCATAGTTCATCTAAATAGATTGGCAGTTAAGGCCCTGAGGGATACAGACAGGGAACCAAGATCAAATAGGGAACGGTACTAGCCATATGTCGCGGATCGAAGAAACAACGGTTCGGGGCGCAATCCTCCTCGGAATGATCGAAGAAACGATCAAGGACAGAATTCTCGGGGACTTATGAGTAAGAATGGTTTTGATAAACATACCGATCCCGTAGAAGCACCTCGATTGTCGGAGTATAATTTCAGAGTTGATGCATCGGGGATCGTATCGGCTATTGGAATAATCAAAGACACCAGGTGGCCCAGGCCTATACAAACCGCTCCTTCTCAAAGAAATCCAAACTTGATGTGTAAATATCATGGCACAAATGGCCATAAGACCGAAGACTGCAGGCAGCTGAGGGAGGAGGTAGCTCGATTGTTCAATGAAGGTCATCTTCGAGAGTTTCTCAGTGATTGAGCTAGGAATAACTTCAGAGAAAGAGACACAAACAGAAAAATTGAGCAGGAAGAACCGCAACATGTAATTCATATGATCGTTGGCAGTGCCAATGTTCCACAAGGGCCTATATTTAAACGTACCAAGGTGTCAATTACCAAAGAAAAACGGACTCGGAGTTATGTCCCCGAGGGCATCCTATCGTTCTATGACGAGGAAGCGGAAGGCATTTCCCAGCCGCATAATGATGCCCTGGTAATTTCTATTTTGTTAAATAAAATTCAAGTTAAACGTGTTCTAGTGGATCTAGGTAGCTCAACAAACATAATCAGATCAAGGGTCGTAAAGTAGCTCGGCCTACAAGACCAAATTGTACCTGCATCCCGAGTCCTAAACGACTTCAACATGGCGATTGAAACAATGAAGGGGGAGATAATCCTACCAGTAAACGTGCCCGGGACCATCCAAGATACAAAATTCCATGTCATTGAAGGCGACATGAGATATAATGTGCTACTCGGGAGGCCGTGGATCCACTACATGAGGGCAGTACCTTCAACCATTCATCAGATGATGAAATTCCCAACAGTGGATGGTGTGAAAACAGTTTATGGGGAACAACACGCTGCAAAAGGAAATGTTTGCAGTCGATGAGGTGACACCGATACCAACGCATTCAACCTCGGAAAAATCGAGCACCAAAGAATAAGCAGACGGCCAAATAGCAATCACCGTCCCCAGCCTCGACCGAATCGGAGGAACAGGTATTCGAAGAAGAAGAGGATTTCCTTACTCCACGAACTTTCGTTGTTCCCGAAGATTCAGATGCAACCAAGTCAACGGTCGAAGAGCTGGAACATATCATACTGATCAAGTATATGCCTGAGAAAAAGGTATACCTGGGAAAGGGGCTAACCCCCGTAATCAGGAAAAAACTCATTCAATTTCTTATCAATAATATGGATTATTTTGCTTGGTCCTATTTAGACATGACAGGGATCCCACCAGAAATAACAACACACCGACTAAGCCTCAATCCCAGGTTCAAACCAGTAAAGTAAAAATAGAGGCCCCAGTCCGAGGTGAAGCATGCATTCATAAAGGATGAGGTAACTAAACTTCTTAAAATAGGGTCTATTCGGGAGGTAAAATACCCCGAATGGTTAGCCGACGTAGTTGTAGTCCCTAAAAAGGGGAACAGACTTAGAATGTGCGTAGATTATAAGGATTTAAACAAGGCATGATCTAAAGACTCTTTTCAACTGCCTAACATCGATCGCATGATCGATGCCACGGCCGACCACGAGATCCTTACCTCTCTCGACGCCTACTCCGGGTACAATCAAATTCAGATGAACCCGGAGGACCAGGAGAAGACCTCGTTTATCACTAAGTTTGGAACATACTATTACAATGTAATGCCCTTCGGGCTAAAAAATGTTGGAGCTACATACCAACGCCTAGTCAACAAAATGTTCGAGGAACAGAAAGGTAAATCAATGGAAGTTTACATTGACGATATGTTGGTTAAGCCCTGCGCGCAGAGGACCATTTAACATATTTGCAGGAAACATTCAAAATCTTGAGGAAGTACAACATGAAACTTAACCCCGAAAAATGTGCTTCGGGGTCGGTTCGGGAAAGTTCCTCGGCTTCATGGTATCAAATCGGGGAATCGAAATCAACCCCGACAATATCAAGGCCATCAAAGATATCACCATCATAGATAGTGTGAAAGTCATACAAAGGTTAGCAGGACGGATAGCCGCCTTGGGACGATTCATTTCGAGCTCATCAGATCGAAGACACAGGTTCTTTTCCTTACTCAAAAAGAAAAAAAATTTCGCATGGACCCCGGAATGCCAGCAAGCGTTGGGGGAATTGAAGTGATACTTATCGAGCCCACCTTTGCTTCACACTTCGAAGGTAGATGAAAAGCTTTACTTATATTTGGAGGTGTCCGAGATAGCGGTAAGTGGGTTACTAGTTCGAGAAGAGCAAGGTACGCAGTTCCCTGTCTATTATGTAAGTCGGACTTTAGGAGATGTTGAAACTAGATACCCACACTTAGAAAAATTAGCACTTGCATTAACAAGCGCATCTAGAAAGCTAAAGCCATATTTCCAGTGTCATCCAATATGTGTGTTAACCACTTATCCTCTCTGAAATGTTTTGCATAAGCCCGAGTTATCAGGCCGATTGGCCAATGCGCAGTCAAACTTGGCGGGTACGATATCGAATATCAACCCCGAACGGCTATCAAGTCTCAAATCTTAGCTGATTTCGTGGACAATTTTACGCCAACCCTTGTACCCGAAGTGGAAAAAGAACTTCTGCTAAAATCGGGTACATAATCGAAGGTGACCCTCTTCACGGACGGTGCCTCGAATGTGAAAGGGTCCGGGCTTGGCATCATTTTGAAGCCACCTACAGGTAACACTACTAGACAATCTATTAAAACTTCTTGGTTGACTAATAATGAGGCCGAGTATGAGGCCATGATTGTAGGTCTCGAGCTAGCTAAAGGCTTGGGGGCAGAAGTCATTGAAGCCAAGTGTGATTCTCTATTGGTGGTAAACCAAGTAAATAAAAGCTTCAAAGTTCGAGAGGATAGGATACAAAGATATTTGGACAAGCTACAGGTAACCTTGCACCTCTTCAAGGAGTGGACTCTAGATCATGTGCCTCAAGAACAAAACAGTGAGGCCGATGCACTTGCTAACTTGGGGTCATCAGTTGAAGAAGATGATATCATCCCGGGGACTGTCGTCCAATTATCGAGATCTGTGGTCGAGGAGGCTCATGCCGATATAAATTCTACCAGTTTGACTTGGCAATGGAGGAATAAGTATATCGAATATTTGAAAAATAGAAAGCTCCCATCGGATCATAAAGAGTCGAGGGCTGTACGAACCAAGGCTGCTAGGTTCACATTGGATGAATATGGAATGTTGTATAGGAGGACGTTCGATGGACCATTGGTGGTATGTTTAGGGCCGGGGACACCGATTATGTTTTACGAGAAATCCACAAAGGCACTTGTGGGAATCACTCTGGCGCCGAGTCTTTGATTCGCAAAATTATTAGAGCAGGGTATTACTGGGATAGCATGGAAAAAGACACTAAGGAGTTTGTTAAAAAGTGTGATAAATGTCTAAGGTTTGCACCGATGATTCATCAGCCCGGGGAGCAACTTCACTCAGTCCTGTTCCCGTGGCCTTTCATGAAATAGGAAATGGACATCGTCGGCTCTCTACCAACAGCCCCAGGTAAAGCTAAATTCATTTTATTTATGACTGACTACTTTTCTAAATGGGTGGAAGCACATGCTTTCGAGAAGGTCAGAGAAAAAGAAGTTATTGACTTCATCTGGGGCCACATCGTGTGTCGATTCGGGATACCTGCCGAAATCGTTTGCGACAATGGGAAACAATTTGTCGGAAACAAGGTAACGGAGTTCCTCGAAGCACACAAAATAAAGAGGATCTTATCAACACCGTACCACCCGAGCGGGATCGGACAGGCCGAATCAACAAACAAAACTATCACTCAAATCTTATATAAAAGGTTGGATGACGTAAAAGGAAAATGGAGAGAAGTCTACCTGAGGTTCTTTGGGCATATCGAACGACATCGAAGTCCAGAACGGGGGCAACCCCGTTCTCTTTAGTATACGGCTCCGAGGCCTTGATTCTAGTCAAGGTCGGGGAACCCAGCGCCAGATTTCGACATGCATCAGAGGAATCAAATCACGAGGCTATGAATACTAGCCTCGAGCTATTAGATGAAAATGAGAAGCTACACTTGTTTGGATGGCCGCACATAAATAAAGAATCGAGAGATCTTATAATAGAAGGGCTAACCTTCGACACTTTAGAATCGGGGACTTAGTTCTACGGAAAGTCACCCTCAATACTCGAGACCCGAATGAAGGGAAACTAGGCCCGAATTAGGAAGGACCGTACCGAGTCATCAGAGTTATCGGTAAAGGATCTTACAAACTTGGCACAATGGAAGGCGAACAATAGCCAAACAATTGGAATGTATCACTACTCAAAAACGATATTACTGCTAAGGTATGACCTTCTCCTTTTCTCCATTTGTATTTAAAACTAACTCATTGCAGGTGTTCGATCGAAGACGTTGAGGGCACCTTTCTACATGAAGACCTTAGGTTTTAAAGCACGTGTTGCACTCTTTTTCCCTTAGATCGAGTTTTATCCCAAATGGGTTTTTCCGATGAGGTTAACAAGGCAATAACTATGTGCTACCTAAGGAGAATTCAACAGTATCCAAGGCTTCTTTTCAATCAACCTCGAATACTGGGGGGTGTCACCCTCGAAGGTTATATTTTCGAGGAAATACTTCATGCCAAAGAGGGCCTCGATAGGAAAACTTTGTAATGGGCCAAACGGTCAGATGAATCGTGTCCATATAGAGTAGTTGAGCCCCGATGGCAAAACATGTACGCATGTATCAATTATTCAAACAAGCATTCTTTCTATATCAACACACTTTGTGTCTCAAAGAAATTTGCTACTATACGAACTCCATACTTGTGATTCTGTGAGAAACGGCTCAAGGGACTGTCACGACCCTAACCCAAACCCGGTCGTGATGTTTCTTCTCGTAAAGACAAGGCCAGCCGACACATTTCTAATCCAGTCTTTAAGCAATTAAACAATAAGCATTACGTCTAAAACATGATATAAACTCAGAAGTAACAATGACAATACAAAACAATACGCGGAATACAACCTAACTCAGCCTGATACCTAAGTGTCACTAGTCATGAGCTTCTACTAAGTCTAAATACAACTGACAAAGTCTGAAATGTACTTAGTACAGTCTAATAGAATGAAGAGAGAGAAAGCAGTGGTGCGAACGCCGGCAGCTACCTTGCTAAACTCCGACGGCTCTGACTCCGATCAATCAATACCCGCTACCAGGTCTAGAAAATACCTGAATCTGCACACAAGGTGCAGGGAGAAAAGTGAGTACTCCAACTCAGTGAGTAATAATCATAACTAAAGTCTGAATGGTAAGAAATCACGAAAAGTGCATCAACATGCTGTATAGAAGCAGTTCAAAAACCAGTAAGAAAGCAATGAAGCTGAAAAATCCCTTAAACATCTTAGCTCAGTTTAAACTTCTTTGAAAATGACTTTTTCAATACTTACACAAATGAATGTAGAACAACTAGTGCAGATAAGCACAGAAATCCGCCCCTCGGGCACAAATACACAATTAAGCAGGTAAATGACAGGCAAATAAGAAAGATAAGCACATAAGGTTCGCCCCTCGGGCACAATGTCACAAATCCGCCCCTCGGGCAATATCTCAGAACAGTACCAGCGCCTCGGGCAATCACATAGAACCATACCAGCCCCTCGGGCTATATCTCACATCACAATAGGTAACCGCGCTCATTGGGGGTGTGCAGACTCCTGGAGGGGCCCCTTACGACCCAAGCGCAATAATAAGCCATCTCGTGGCATCAAATCTAGGCCCTCGGCCTCATATCAATCAAGCCACCTCATGGTGTACATATCTCAGGCCCTCGGCCTCAAATCAGTACCAGTGTATCACCGCTGCAGCGTGCAGCCCAACCCAAAAGATATCCTCACAACACAGGCCCTCAACCTTACTCAATCAAAAATCACATAAGCCTCTCGGGCAACAGTAAAACAGTGTTTCTCAGCCCAAAACATCACTTAAATATCATTTGAGTATTAAAACTGAGTGAACATGGTTGAGTTTTAAAAACAGTGGAAAGTAACATGACCGAGTTCAAGTATAAAGTCAAAACAATGAGGAAATATCAACAAAAGTCCCCGAAGGGTTCAAATAGTTGGCACGAAGCCCAAATATGGCATGCAACCCAAATAATGATGATAACAAATAGATTTCAGTCAAATACGCGGTAAGATCATCAATTGGGATGGACTAAGTCACAGTCCCCAATAGTGCACGACCCCACGCTCGTCATCAAGCGTGTGCCTCACCTCAATATAGCACTACGATGTGCAATCCGGGGTTTCAAACCCTCAGAACATCATTTACAATCATTACTCACCTCGAACCGGCTAAATCTCTAGCTCGCGATGCCTTTGCCCCTCGAATTGGCCTCTACGCGTGTCGAATCTATCTAAAATCAGAACGAGGACGTCAAAATATGCCAAGGGAACAAAGCCCAAGCGAAAATAATCAATAAAGGGCACAAATCCCGGATTACCAAAATCCGACCCCCGTGCCAACGTCTCAAAATTCAGAAATCTTCACACCAACGGGTTCCTTATCTCCCCACGAGTTCATACATATCAAAAACTCTAAAATCGGAGTCCAAATGACCCCTCAAATCCCCATTTAAAGGCCTCTTAAACTCAAATCCTAATCCTCCATTTTTGCCCTTTAATTCCTTTAATTACAGCCCTAAATTCATGAAATACTACCATAGAATCGTGTTTTAGGTTCAAAATCCTTACTTTAACGAAGTTCCCTTGAAATCCTTCTTCCAAATCGTCCAAAAGCTCTCAAGCCAAAGTTAAAAATGGTGGAATAGCTCAAACTCGCGTAATGAAATAACTTATATGTTCTGCCCAGTCCTTTCCGCATCTGCGGCACAATACCCGCTTCTGCAGTACCGCATTTGCGCTTATTTCTCCGCTTCTGCGGAAGTCACTTAACCAGCCAAAAATCGCATCTGCGATCGCATTTCCGCATCTGCGGCATCGCAGATGCGGTTACCCTTACCGCTTCTGTGATCTTTGCTCGCCTGACCTCTTTTCCGCTTCTGCGATAGCTCTTCCGCACGTGCGGCGCCGCACCTGAGGTCCCCAAGCCGCAGGTGCGTAAACACCAGCAACAGCAAAACTTCAGCAGCTTCCAAGCTTCAAAATGGTCCGATTGACCACCCGAAACTCACCCGAGGCCCCCGGGACCTCAACCAAAGGCACCAACATATCCAAAAACCTTATTCAAACTTGTTCCAATCATCAAAACACTTCAAACAACACTAAATCAACCAAAACACCTCGGATTCAAGCCTAAGTTTCTAAAAATCTTCCAAATTCCGCTTTTGGTAAAAAACCCAACCAAACCACGTCCGAATAACCTGAAATTTTGCACACACATCCCAAATCACATAACGAAGCTACTGCCACTCTCGGAATTCTATTACGACCCTTTTATCAAAAATCTCGCCTACCAACCGGAAATCGCCAAAATCTCAATTTCGCCAATTCAAGCCTAAACCTTCCACGGACTTCCAAAATGCATTCCGATCACGCTCCTAAGTCCCAAATCACCTAACGGGACTAACCAAATCATAAAAATGCCGATCCGAGATCATACACAAGCAAGTCAAATATTGGTCAAACCTTTCAAATTTTAAGCTTCAAACTGGGAGTTGTTCTTCCAAATTCATTCCGATTACCCTGAAACCAAAACCAACAATTTACATAAGTCTTAATACATCATACGGGGCAAGTCATGCCCGAGAACTGACGAGCAATGTGCAAAAACTCAAAACGACCGGTCGGGTCGTTACATCCTCCCCCACTTAAACATATGTTCGTCCTCGAACGTGCCCAGAATTGTTCCAAAAGCCAACCACTCACTGAATAGCCTTACCATGAATATACCCGAGGGTGATCCCACATCACCCTATCTCATACAGGTCCGACAACATATAGAAACTGAAATTCCACAATCCAATCTAGCCCATAAACCATGGAACCACATTTCCACTTCTGAAATCTTCAATGCGATGAGAATCTCACATTTATACTGGGAATAAGCCCGATCAAGCTGTAACAACCCATACCTGCAACCTCAGGTGCATTTACACGATATACCACATAACTCAAACGCTTGCAGCGATAACTTCTAATTACAGCAGCCGCACACAACAACCGAATACCGATAGAATACCTCTTATCAACTAAGGTCTCATCCCAACACTTACATATACTGCCGATGATAAATAAAACACACAGTAAGCCATAACCATTTCTTAGATCAACCATTCATGAAGCCTCTTCTCCTTTGGCAAAAACCGTAGCGATTTCCGAGCCGAACCTCGATATTTATCCTTCCAACAGGCTGAAATCGAATTCATTCGCATTCATTAAAGATTCCAACGATCTCATCTATCCAACACAACCACTCCGGTGACATGACACCTCAATGCAGACTAAAGTCGCAACTTGCGCAATCCAAGCACCAATAAGAACAATCCAAATATCCTCAAATCATGAAAGTGATTCAAATGAAAGAGTTGTACCGCAAGCTCACCAGTACCACCACAACACCAGGCTGAGAACCCGCCTCACATCATAGAAATGGAGCACATGAATCTAACCTGCAAGGTCATATCCCCACATAACTTCGCTGCAATGCGCGATCCTATCCCAATACTGCTCCACATGAAACACCTCAAGTCACTATTCTCGAAATCGACAACCACGCACAATTTGATGTCCGAAACCAAAACAAATCATCACAACCACGGTGAAGCAAATAACATACGCCACGCAAACCCGAAAGGACATAACCGATACGCCATTTACCGAGCAACACCCAATTACTCTTCCCGCTCGACTTCCACTATGAAACCCCAATAGAACCGCGCCATATGTGCCTATAACCACAAATCATAACACCTCGCAACACAGAAAGGTAACTCATAGACCTCCCCAGGTTACTATAAGTTCAATAGCAATCGGGTCAACAAATCCCTCAACAATACAATCCGGAGCCAACCAAGCCGACTCAAGTTAGAACACGCATCCACATTGGCCTGCCAACGAACTCCTTATCAAGGAAATCCTGAAGCTGCTCCTTCAACTCCTTTAACTCTGCCGGTGCCATACGATACGGTGCCCGGTATTAAATCAATACCGAAATCAACAACCTTGCCCGGCGACATGCCCGGCCACAAGAAACACATCCGAAAAGTCCCTCACCACCGGAACTGAATCAATATGAGGAGCCTCTGCACTGACATCCATCACGAGAGCCCAAAATAAGAAAAATAATCCTTCCCAGCCATCCGTTGGGCCTCCGAAATATAAAGACACCCTACTAAGGATATAATCCATCGAACCTCGCCACTCGATCCGTGGTATTCCCAGCATAACCAACATCGCCGCCTTAGCGCAATAGCTCCGAATGATACAACACTGAGACAACCAGTCCATACCCAATATCACCTCCAAAATCTAACGTACCAAGCAGCAAAAGATCCCTTCGGGTCTCCAAACCCCGATAGTCACTGAACAGTGCCGATACACACGACCCACAACCACAACATAGCTTGAATATGAGAACTCCTAGTATCCAACTCCATATAGCACACGAATCACATATCCGATTCCAATTCCACCGTTCGAGTACATACCGCATCTCTAATATCCAGTCATTCCACGAAAGATACTCTAACATTCTTCTGTGCCTCCAAGCAAACTCAAATATCGGCAGTCGATCTAACAAGAAAGTGCCGCAATACTACCGAAGTACCCTCAACTTAATCACATTGCCTTTTTCTGAAACATATACCCTCGTCAAATTACCTCCAACTAGCAATACCATTCCCTTAATCATCTTAAGCTCACTTCTCTAATTATCTGAAACTGCCCGTGCTGCCTAAGAATTTTTATGACCTTCCGTTCAGAATTGAACCGTAACCTTACACACGCAGATCTCAATCCTCCACACATGCCGCATATACCAAACCATCATAAAATAGCATGAGAATTTCATATCCCTTCCGAGCCACAAACAACTATATACTCAACCAACCAAGAACTTTCCATTGATCCCATTCAGAAGAAAATCTCTACACATTCCTTGCTTCTTACACTCGCAGAAAATACGCATCTCTAACCGTAGTAGAAATCATCAAGAACTCCCCGTCTCCCCTTTTGACAAAACCAAAGCTGACATGAATGAATCCTTCTAACTCAACCAAGCTACGCAGACCACCCAAAATCTAAGAGCATTGCCGTGAAACACTTGTAGAAGCTCATTACCTCGCAAACATCCAAAGAACTAATCATATCCTTGCCATACTGGTTCGGCATACTACCAAACTATCCCATCTATCCGAGCTCCCTTCCGATTTACCTTTAACCTGATACTGCTTCTTGCTATAACATCGCGATTCCTCAACCCAGACTCACCACACGAGACCCAAGCATGATACCACACAGTCTAAGGCTCACAACCCGCTGAATTCTCTTTCAAATATTCCCCAAAAGAACCACATTCAGAATACCTACCCTGAAAAGACCTCCTGCGAATCTGAAGACATTACTTTTCTAATGCTGATGTATAGAATTCCATAATTGATATAGAAATGACTCAAGTCTTGACACCCTCCAAATGCAAAACCTCAGTTTCTAGCCAAATTATACACCTGAAAATCTCCAATTGTTACATGTAAAACCCAGAATGCATTAGAACCATTCTCTATAGTCATCCACTCTACCCAAACTGCAATTAGTCCGATCAAAAGAACCGAACAACCTGTGCCTCATTGGCACTTCTGACACTGCAGCATGTAACCTTACCTTGATGCAACCAAGCCACTTTCCTTTCCTATGCACTGAGCATTCTTTATCAACAACAACTCAAGTCATTCCGTGATTCTCAAACACCTATTAAGCATGATATAACCTTACCTTAGTTGAAATTTTTCCTTTACTCGAGCCATCCTCGGGCTCAATCTCCGCAAACCATAACTAATTCACCAGCGCGCCTCAAACTGGAACCAACATAGTACATAACCGTGCAATCAGCTAATCAATAGCAGCTCCCCCACTTGGCTCGAAGCCATAGATCAAAACACGCACCATAATTCATAATGAATATACTCTATTACTGCCATACTTCCGTAGTGAGGTTAAACTCAGTCCCTCATAAGCTCGTGAAACACAGACCATTTGGTACTTTAAATCTTCTACAAATCTCGCATTCACCCTCGTAATAGTTAAACCCACTCTCTTAAGCGACCCCAAATTCAAATTACAACATATATCTTTCACTTGAAATTGAGGTCTTCTAACAGACAACATAAGGATCGCGCAAACTCAGAACATTTCGCAGGAGATAACCCACCTGCTTTGCCTCCAACTAACATTTCTGTATACCTTCCACCGACAAAAACTTTACGCAGTCACTTAGTCTTCCTGAGTCTGAACTCATACTGCAACATGAAATTTACTTCACTCCCAACTAGGAAACAAGAAAAGATTCTTCACGTACCCCTAACTCGGGGCTATACCTCAAATCTAGATGGAAATCAGGCACCTAATAGTTCTTCCTTCCTCTAGCAGACCCTTCTCGTCGCTTCTAAATCATATGAATATATCTCGCAGTCACATCACCCTCATCACGTACTCTCCAGTCATTACTTCCCTTAATAGGTACACAACAGAACACATAGATCCAGAAACACGTGCTCACACAATCAGCACCTCGGTGCTCAAGCTACAGGCAAAAATTCGGCCTCGAGTCCTCCAGACTGGCCCAACATCAGCACATAGAGATCACATCTCGCCCCTCAATCAGGGAATCACAAGCCATCGATGCGCATCTGATACTAAGCGCTCGTTCGCGCATACGAATGCGTGAAAGGAGTTCAAAGAGTTATATTTCAAGCTGAATTAAGGACGCACGATAAAAATTTCAAGAATATGGAGTTTTCCTAAAGGTTCTGCAGCCTCTCAAGGATAAATACAGACGTCTCCGTACCGATCCGCGAGACTCTACTAAACCTGCCCATGACTCGTGAGACCTATGTAACCTAGGCTCTGACACCAACTTGACACGACCCTAACCCAAACCCTAGGGCTGTGCATAATTTGGTACATACCGAATTACCGTACCGAAACCGAAAATTTTGGTATTCGATATTTTGATGTTTGGTATGGTATTTGGTTTAAGTTGTAAAAAATATTTGTATTAGGTATGGTATTTGGTATTTTAAAATAAAATACCGAAATACCGATACCGTACCGAAATATACATTATATTACACAATACACATATTATTAGTTATAACATAAATATAAAAATCTAAAATTTTACTTTCCTTTATTCTCTAAGTTCATCAATTAACTCTAAGCAAGTAACAAGAAATTTCTAATGATCAAATTTATTCTTTTATGTACAGTTTTCTCTCTCTCTCTCTCTCTCTCTCTCTCCCTCTCTCTCTCTCTCTCTATAATTTGGTATTTGCTAGTTTTGGACAAAACTTTTGTCTTTTAGTTTTGTACTTTTGAGTACGTTAATTTAGAATATTACAGTCTATGACTCTATGCACTAGTTAGTATTCGAACCGAATAAGCCGAAGTTACCAAACCGAATAAACCAAAATCGAAAGGAGAAAAACCGAACCATACCGAATTTAATTAGGTACGGTATTGGTATTGCATTTTATAAAACCGAATACCTAAAATACCATACCGAAATGTCTAAATACCGTACCGTACTGACCGACGAACACCCCTACCAAACCCGGTCGTGATGGCGCCTCTCGTGAAGACAAGGCCAGCCGACACATTTCCAATCCAGTCTTTAAGCAATTAAACAATAAGCATTATGTCTAAAACATGATATAAACTCATAAGTAACAATGACAATACAAAACAATACGCGGAATACAACCCAACTCAGCCCGATACCGGGGTGTCACTAGTCATGAGCATCTACTAAGTCTAAATACAACTGACAAAGTCTGAAATGTACTCAGTACAGTCTAATAGAATGAAGAGAGAGAAAGCAATACTGTGAACGCCGGCAGCTACCTTGCTAAACTCCGACGGCTCTGCCTCCGATCAATCAATACCCGCTACCAGGTCCAGAAAATACCTGAATATACACACAAGGTGCAGGGAGTAAAGTGAGTACTCCAACTCAGTGAGTAATAATCATAACTAAAGTCTGAATGGTAAGAAATCACGAAAAGTGCATCAACATGCTGTGTAGAAGCAGTTAAAAAACCAGTAAGAAAGCAATGGAGCTGAAAAATCCCTTAAACATCTTAGCTCAGTTTAAACTTCTTTGAAAAAGACTTTTTCAACAGTTACGCAAATGAATGCAGAACAACTAGTGCAGATAAGCACAGAAATCTGCCCCTCGGGCACAAATACACAATTAAGCAGGTAAATGACAAGCAAATAAGAAAGATAAGCACATTCGCCCCTCGGGCACAATGTCACAAATCCGCCCCTCGGGCAATATCTCATAACAGTACCAGCCCCTCGGGCAATCACATAGAACCATACCAGCCCCTCGGGCTATATCTCACATCATAATGGGTACCCGTGCTCACTGGGGGTGTACAGACTCCTGGAGGGGCCCCTTACGGCCCAAGCGCATTAACAAGCCATCTCGTGGCATCAAATCTAGGCCCTCGGCCTCATATCAATCAAGCCACCTCGTGGCTTTCATATCTCAGGCCCTCGGCCTCAAATCAGTACCAGTGTATAACCGCTGCGGCGTGCAGCCCGACCCAAAAGATATCCTCACAACACAGGCCCTCGGCCTTACTCAGTCAAAGATCACATAAGCCTCTCAGGCAACAGTAAAACAGTGTTTCTCAGCCCAAAACAATATTTAAATATCATTTGAGTATTAAAACTAAGTGAACATGGCTGTGTTTTGAAAACAGTGAAAAATAACATGACTGAGTTCAAGTATAAAGTCAAAACAGTGAAGAAATATCAACAAAAATCCCCGAAGGGTTCAAATAGTTGGCACGAAGCTGAAATATGGCATGCAGCCCAAATAATAATGATAACAAATAGATTTCAGTCAAATACGCGGTAAAATCATCAATCGGGACGGACCAAGTCACAGTCCCCAATAGTGCACGACCCCACGCTCGTCATCAAGCATGTGTCTCACCTCAATATAGCACTACGATGTGCAATCCGGGGTTTCAAACCCTCAGAACATCATTCACAATCATTACTCACCTCGAACCGGCTAAATCTCTAGCTCACGACGCCTTTTCCCCTCGAATTGGCCTCCACGCGTGTCGAATCTATCCAAAATCAGAACGAGGACGTCAAAATATGCGAAGGGAACAAAGCCCAAGCGAAAATAATCAATAAAGGGCACAAATCCCGAAAGTACCAAAACCCGACCCCCGGGCCCACATCTCAAAATTCAGAAATTTTCACACCAACGGGTTCCTTATCTCCCCACGTGTTCATACATATCGAAAATACTAAAATCGGAGTCCAAATGACCCCTCAAATCCCCATTTTAAGGCCTCTTAAACTCAAGCCCTAATCCTCCATTTTTGCCCTTTAATTCCTTTAATTACAGCCCTAAATTCATGAAATACTACCATACAATCGTGTTTTAGGTCCAAAATCCTTACCTTAACAAAGTTCCCTTGAAATCGTTCTTCGAAATCGTCCAAAAGCTTTCAAGCCGAAGTTAAAAATGGTGGAATAGCTCAAACTCGCGTAATGAAATAACTTATATGTTAGTCCCAGTCCTTTCCGCATCTGCGGCACAATACCCGCTTCTGCGGTACCGCATTTGCGCTTATTTCTCCGCTTTTGCGAAAGTCACTTAACCAGCCAAAAATCGCATCTGCGACCGCATTTCCGCATCTGCGGCATCGCAGATGCGGTTACCCTTACCGCTTCTGCGGTTTCTGCTCGCCTGACCTCTTTTCCGCTTCTGCGATAGATCTTCTGCACGTGCGACGCCGCAACTGCGGTCCCCAAGCCGCAGGTGCGAAAACACCAGCAACAGCAAAACTTCAGCAGCTTCCAAGCTTCAAAATGGTCTGATTGACCACCCGAAACTCACCCGAGGCCCCCGTGACCTCAATCAAAGGCACCAACATATCCAAAAACGTTATTCAAACTTGTTCCAATCATCAAAACACTTCAAACAACACTAAATCAACCAAAACACCTCGAATTCAAGCCTAAGTTTCTAAAAATCTTCCAAATTCTGCTTTTGGTCAAAAACCCAACCAAACCACGTCCGAATAACCTGAAATTTTGTACACGCATCTCAAATCACATAACGAAGCTACTGCCACTCTCGGAATTCCATTCCGACCCTTTTGTAAAAAATCTTGCCTACCAACCGGAAATCGCCAAAATCTCAATTTCGCCAATTCAAGCCTAAACCTTCCACGAACTTCTAAAATGCATTCCGATCACGCTCCTAAGTCCTAAATCACCTAATGGAGCTAACCAAATCATAAAATTGCTGATCCGAGATCATACATAAGCAAGTCAAATATTGGTCAAACCTTTCAAATTTCAAGCTTCAAACTGGGAGCTGTTCTTCCAAATTCATTCCGATTACCCTGAAACCAAAACCAACAATTTACATAAGTCTTATTACATCATACGGGGTAAGTCATGCCCGAGAACTGACGAGCAATGTGCAAAAACTCAAAACGATCGGTCGGGTCGATACAGGGACAAAACGCAAATACACCTCGAATACTCGGGGACTGGCATCGATAGTCAACACGTCTAAACTGGAATTCATAAGACCTCAAAGAGGCATCCATCGACGTAAAGGCCAAGACCATCAAACTCGGGGGCTGACATTTCGAACAAGTTCAAAATGTTATTGGGAAACAAGTCCAAGAGACATACCCGAAGACTACGGCCATAGTAAAGGCTACGGACGAAATAAAGGCTACGACTCAAATAACGCGGCTCGGAGACGTCCGAATTCTGCAATAAAAATAGGACTTTGAATTCTCAAAAAACCGGTTAAGTAAAGGCTATCCTCGACAAAATAAGGCTTCAATAAAATCAGCCCTCGAAAAACCTTACGAGGTATTGAATTATTCAAGTACAAACTTGTTCTAAGGAACTAAAAACAAAGGGTTCTGATCGACACCGAACCCTCAGAAAACCCAATGGGTAAAAAATGCGTGCCAAGGCATAAATAAATTGTTACTAAGTCTTCTTAGCCGAAAAGGGGAAATAATAGCCATCTCTTAGAGGCCATAATGGCCCGATCTAAAAGAGCCTAAGGGCCGATACACTTAGGGTTCGAGACCTTATCCTCATCTAATTTGAACCCAAGGGTTCGATTATCCCAAGCGTAAATAAATAATAGCTTGATTATGGCTCGGGGGACTCACCATTATCTAGCACGGGCCCGTAAGGGTCTATGTCCCAAAGTTTGAACTTATTCGAACTCGACCATGGCAATTTCGAAGAAAACATTTGAGATAAAATCTCAAACACACAATTAAAAAAAATGAAGTCATTTCAAGAATTTTGCAAGGCAGAAAATATCGAGAAAACATTCAAGGAAATTCTTCTTTTATATATACTTGAAAAGAGATATATACAAGAGACCGATGAAAGGTGTTACAAAAAAGAACAATACAAAAAGAAAGGAAAATCCTATCTATGCCCAGGGCTGCTCTCTCCCTCGGGAGCAGCTTCCTCTTCGGGCCCAGCTTCGTTATCGGACCCGCTTCGGCTGCCTTCGGCATCATCATCGTCGGAGGAGGAGACGAGGAACTTGGCATCGGCTTCAAGCGCTTTTTCTTGGGATATATCCTCGGTGAGGTCGAAACCTCGAGCATGGATCTCTTCGATTGGCACTTGGCCAAATCACTGATCCGTTTCAGCCGAGGCCTTCGTCTTCTCGACCTCGGCCCTGGCTTCAGCAACCTCAGCCCCGGTTGCGGCAAGTTTGGCCTCGAGCTCATCAATCTTCTTGGCCTAGGCCAAATTTTTTACTTTGACTCCCCGGAGCTGGGTCTCAGCCGAGGCCAGTTTGGCTAGAGCAGCCTCTTTCTCAACAGCAAGCCGATCCATGTTTTCCTTCCACTGGTTGCAGTCGGCCTTAACTTGATCGACCTCCCATCGAAGCTGCCCGATCATCTCCAATTTTTGCTGCAGCTAAGACACTGAAGTGTTAGCCTCCACAGTCGGGTCAAGTATACCATACTCTTGCAAAATGATAGTTACCTGCTTGTCAAACTCGGACTCATTTTGACGAGCTTTGGCCAAGTCTGCCCGAAGGTCCTCGAGCTCCTCCTCCTTTTGGATGCAAAGGAGCCTCAGGGCCTTCCCTTCATCCGAGGACTTCTTGAGCTCGACCTCACATTGGCTCAGCTCGGCCCTAAACCTGGTAATGGCCTACACAGAAAAAGAGATATCACTTAGTATCAAAGGAGAGGGAAAAATTGCAATAATAAGAGCTAATTCTTACTCGAGAGAAAAGACGACGAACCTCTTTAAAGAGGGTAGATGTATCGTTGAGGTCGGCGGCATCATCGACCCTAGTAAAGCAGTCCCAGAAAGGATCTTCTTCACCGGGGACTCTGCTCGGGTCGGGCGTTCGCAGAGCTTGAGCTTCCTTTATTGCCTCAGAATAAGATGGTAGAGGAGGGGAGTGACCCATTGTCATGGCCCCGAGCAAGTCGCTCGGAGCACTCTGTTCAGCCTCGGGGATCTCGGTACTTGCCCACTTTTGTGTACTCATTGAAGGCGGGGGAATGATATCGATCTCAGGTGATTCGGGGGCTTTGCCTGCGTTTTTCTTCGGAGCCTCCCCTTCACGAGGCAGGGTTTCCGGTTCGGAGGACTTGATGGCCTCAATTGGCTTCCTGGTTCGAGTCACCAACGCCGATTCTTCGCCCTCGTCCTCTTCTTCGTTATTCAGTTGATGGAGTGAATCTATGTCCACTTGAATGAGTTTCCTCCTTTGCCTTTGAGCAGTGGCTCTCTTATCTTGGGGTCTTCGGGTTTCGAAGCCCTTTTTCTCTTGTTATCTTTCCCCAATTTTGGAATTGGGAACTCGGTCTCTTCCCCGGGCGGGGCTGGCCTCATTTCGGAGACATCTCCAATGCCTGCATAAATGAAAAATAGGCATAAGTGAGATAACATCTCCAATAAAAAGGAAAGAATCAAAGACCCGGGAGAAGAACTAATCATGGTGCTTGGCCTCCCATTTGCCCCTCGACAAGTCACGCCATTTGCGCTCATCATACGAGGAGGTGGCAACTAATTTCCGGACCCAGTCTTCGAGGTCAAGGATCGCCTTGGGAATCAACCTTAAACACCATCAAGAGGATGTTAACCATATCTTAGGCAGTAGATAAATTTTGAACCCCAAGCTTAACTTAGCTCACTATCATCCTTATTCACATCACAACACCATAGAAGGGTTATTCTTCACCTTCACCTTTGGCTAACTTTGATATTGGATTATGGTATATTTTTTTGGAATTTGTTTGGAGCCTTTGGGGAACTGTTTGGGAGGGTTTGGAAAGTATGGGTATGGAAGGAGGTCGAAAAATGAACAAATTTCATTCCAAAAACGAGATAAGAATAGGTGAAGGTCGGCCACCGACCAAGTGGGTCCCATAGGGGCTGTCTGTGCAGTCTAGCAAAAACGTGAATATCTCTCTACGCCAATGTCTTTTTGACAAATGGTTTAATGAGTTAGAAACTAGACTCGTTTTTCTTCGATTTGGTAGGTATGTTATTATGTAATTCCAAGTATATTAGGAGAAAAACTCAGCTACATTTGACCTAATTTATAGAACATTTATGAATGTAACTTGTGATGACGTTTGCTAACTTTTGTTCCACAACTCACTTGACTTCAAAATGTTATACACGACTATCATACGATTAAAATAAATCATAACATAACCTCCTTATCATGTAAAGAACCCTAGTATCACCCCAAAAGTACATGTTATAACATTCCCAATTTGTCGACATTCGACGATACTTATTTTATTCAATTTGTTTAGATTCTAAGCCGTTCAACCCTCTTGGTACTTGAATGATCTTCAAGATATGTAATCTCCAAGGTAACATGATTAACTTACTTTATGTACTTTCAAAGACAATCTCATTTCTGAGCTTTCAATTGACTTACGACGTACTCTCACGTACAAAAACATGGGGTGTAAGTCCTGCCATTTTGATAAAACGTGGAGCTAACACTTCGTATATTTTTTTTGTTTCGTTTAAATAATTAGTAGTCTCGAATAAAATAAATAAAAATAAAAATATAGTTTGTAGTCTCAAACCGCAAACGGTAGGAGGATATTATTTTGATTAATGTGTCACCATTTGAATTTTTCAATCAAGTAAATTATAGTTAGACTGCTGATTTTCTGGCGAATTAGGCCCAATATGTCAAATGCTACTGAAATTAACTCAATCCCTTCACACTCTTTAAACTATTATGATCAACTAGTCTTAACGCACGTGTATTATGCGTGTACTTTGTTACAAGGAATAATTTTTAGAAGTCACATAAATATTATATTAAAAATTATGTTTGAGTTATAAAATAAGAATTTAAGCACCTGAAATTGATGAATAAAGTATTTCAGCACAGTAAGAAATCTAATTAGAATAATTTGTTTGTATCAATGATTTTGATAATAACAACAAAAACTTAAAAAATTATTTACACAATAGAGTATAAAAAAGAATAAAAGCTTTTAAAGGATATATTCCATGCACGTAATGTAAAAAATAATTATTTAAGATAGAGGAATATTTATAATATATATATATATATATATATATATATATATGCTTGAAAACTTTGGTCAATTATTTTGTTCCATCATTATATATGCCTGAAAATTATTTTTATTTTATTTTTTACTTTATAAATAAGATTTAATTATTATATGGGTAAGTTCATAATATATATAGAGTAAAAAGAGAAAATTATAATATTAAGAAAGTATTAAAAAACGATCGATAAATTTAAAGGGTAGAAAATATATTTGGCTACCGAAAGTTTGAGAAATCTAGTTGAGTAACCTTCTAAGTGATATAGAATAGTTAAGTGACTTTTTTATTACAAAAAAAAAAACATAACTTCACTAGGTAAGCACGAATAATATATATATATATATATATATATATATATATATATATATATATATATATATATATATATATATATATATATATA
>NW_017671042.1:171618-204298 GCF_001879085.1 Nicotiana attenuata
TATATATATATTACCATATGCATCTGACTGTTTACTCTTTTCAAACATACATGTGGTGTATTACTTATGAAACCATGTAATAATACATTATTTTGTCACTTATATATATCTTATGAAGTAGTATTTAGTAGTAGTAAGAACTGATCATTTTTAGAAGATAAGAAATCTAAGGAGATTTCCTCTCTATCTAACAAGCTAGTTTCTTTTGGCCTTAAATCAATAGCGATGCCTATAATTAGTAAAGTGAGGGGCAATGGGAAAATCAGGATCAGGTTTGTCAACACCATCTTCACTCCTAAGCCAATAAGTCTGAGGAAGAGAGGCTGCACCATTTGGTATATCATCCATTACTCGTTCTTGTCCTACTGGAAAATATATTCCTGTTCGAGGATGTGGCATCCACCACGTCGACCCTTTCTTTATTTCCTCCTCTTCCTCCCCCTCGTCGTTCCTCCATATTTCGTCTCTCCCTGAAATAAACGCCCTCATCCCACGTTTAATTTGGTGCATTTGTTGTGACCTGCATCAACCATTCTAACTTTTTTAGTCACAAGTATATATATGTATACGAGACGTGATTTCAACCATATATTATAACTTTTTATCTGTTATAACAGGTAAAAAATGGTTCTAATCTGCTCGGGCAGATTTTAGGGTGGTTAAGTGGGTAAATATTTAGCTATATATGCTTATTGACGATATAAACGCCACTTCTAACTTATTTGGCATGCCTACTTGGCATTCTGGTCAAATTTACTGAGTTTTTTTTTGTTCCGAATAAAGTGACAAAAATTAGTTTAGTGACTTTTCTTTAAAAAGAATCGTAAGTTGGAAACAATTTGAGAAGTCCAATCGTTTTTTGACCTTCCATTTATTTTTATTTTTTTCTGTCAGTAATTTTATCACAATGTAATCAAAATACAATCTATATATATAGCTAGGTCTTTGTATATCCAGGTTAAGGATGGCTTGTAGCACGGAATGTCGTGTTAATTGCAAGAATTGAGTACTTGTATATCAATTATTATGAAATCAAGGAAGATATATATATCCTGCTAGCATTTGTGAATGATCTAAGATTAAAGAGCTAATAGTACCGACCACTAACTAAGATAATAAGAAGCACAAGGTAAAAAATTATATATACTAAGCAAAGCAAATTGAGAGAACAAGATCTCTAACCTAATTAGTCGTAATCTCTGTGGAAACGTAGTTATTCCAGCTGCAGTTATAGGCATCTGTTACGGTTGATAAACCGAACTAGAAAGATGTAGCAATGTAATGTTTGTAGGGTATTAAGGCTTATATATACAGGAGAAATTGACAAGCTATATCTCAAGTGTTATGTCGAAGGAAAAGAATATGATTCTGTGCTACTCTAGGGTAAAGGTTCCTAATGAAGTTTGCAAATCTTGACAGCCACAAAAAAAGTAAAAAAGCAAAGGTACTTTTCGATGTGCTTATTTGTAATCTCGTCATTTATTGTTTGTTATGATAAAGTGTAAGTTTAATTCTTTACTTCGTGTCTTATTTAACCGTTTGGACATACATGATTATTGAGATTACCTAATTATGTAAAGTGGCTAGTTAGTTATAAAGTGGTTAGTTAGTTGCAAAATGTCTATGCCAGACATTCAGTTAATTAGATAGAATATTATGTATATATATTCATTACATGTATCAATAACACGTGAGGTTCATTTCCCAGTCTTTCACTTTCTTTCTTCTCGAATGTTCTCTCTCTTCGACCTCCATTGTTACTCAAGCTAAGCTCGAGCTAGCTTTTACTTCGAGCAATTAATATGGTATCAGAGCTTAGTTATTCGTATATATCATCTTTCAATTATCCATTTCTCCTTTGTGTTCGTTGATTTTGACCTTTACCTTAAATCGATCGATTTCTGAGAGCAGTCTCATTTTTGCCCTAATTGATTGTCTGAGAAGGGGCTTTTTCTCTCAAAGTATGATACTCACACAATTAATCTCAATCACTCATGGCTGTTGATGATTAGAGTGACGTGGTGAGCACAGGAGTGAACATCGGAGTTCCAGGAAATTCCAGAATCGATCCAAGTGATCCCTTGTATCTGCACCCGTCGGATAATCCTGGTGCTATGCTCGTTTCCATTCCCTTAAGTGGAGTTGGTTATCATTCATGGAGGCGTAGTGTGTTGCGCGGCCTGTCAGTGAAAAACAAGATAGAGTTTATAAACAACGAATGCAAGCGTCCGTACCCTCACTCACCCACATTTCGTCAATAGGAGCGATCTGATGACATGGTGACTTCATGAATCCTTGATTCTCTGTCGAAGGAAATCGCAGATAATGTTGAATATGCAAATGATGATGTGGAGCTGTAGATTGAGCTAGAAGATCGGTATGAGCAGACAAATGGAGCTCGGCTGTATCAAATCCAAAAAGAAATAAACGATACATCTCAGGGAACTCTTGATATAACCAATTACTACAGCAAGTTGAAGAAGCTCTTCTCACAGTTATCCTAAATCCCTATTGAATTACTTCACAAGAGTAAACCAACATACTCTCACATGAGAAGTTTTGGATGCTCGTGCTATCCTTCTGTACCAAAAGTGCATAGAGACAAGTTTGAACCTAGAATATCCCCACACATATTCATTGGTTATTCCTATGGTGTCAAAGGGTACAAGGTCTTAAGTCTTGCCACTAAGATGATATCTATTTTCAGAGATGTTGCCTTCATTGAAAATGTGTTTCCTTTTGCTATATCACCTGAAAATACTTCATTTTCTTCTGTTCTTAATTCTGCTCCCTTCATTGATTATATACAAAAGGGCACTGAACATGCTTATGATAGTGATGATGGCCCTAGTGTTACACATGTCCAATCCCAACACCTTGAGTCCAATACTAGTTCAACCAGTATGAGATCCTCCGGTCCCTTATCACAACTTGGAACACAACAATCTTCAAGCCACACCTCATCACCAATTGCATATCAACTTATCAACACACCTGCTGACTTAAGGAAATCACAAAGACCACACAGGACACTGTGTATTTATAAGACTCCCTATACTCACTCCCTAAGCTAAAATCATCACCATTTGTCGCTCACAACTGTTGTGCTTTTCTCTCTTAATGCCTTGTTCTCTAACAATCATCATGTAACCTCTAATGTCTTTAATCCAGAGAGTCAAAGTCTTGTGAGAGACATCTGCAGTGACAGTGAATCCTCATCATATGAGGAGGCAGTTATGAACCCTGCTTGGCAAACAGCTATAAACCAAGAGTTTGAGGCATTACATGTCAATCATACTTGGGATTTAGTTCCCTTACCTGTTGGAAAGAAAGCTATATGATGTAAGTGGTTGTATAAAATAAAACATAAAGCAGATGGTAGTGTAGAAAGACTCAAAGCTAGACTGGTTGTAAAAGAATATACTCAACAGGCTAGCATTGACTACACAGAAATATTCTCCCATGTAGTTAAGATGACAAATGTGAGGTCCCTAATAGCCATTGCTGTCAAGAAAGGGTGGCACATATCCCAGTTGGATGTAAACAAAGATTCCTACATGGGGACCTATATGGGGAAGTGTATATGGAGGTCCCACAGGGCCTAGCAGTAGATAACTCAGAGTTGGTTTGCAAACTCAACAAATTTCTTTATGGCCTAAAACAGACAAGCAGGCAATGGTATGCCAAACTAACTGAGGCTTTATTCAAGGGGTTATACACATTCAATGTATGACTATTCTTTATTTTACAAGAAAACTGAGCACTCATCTGTTTATATAGCAGTGTATGTAGATGATATTATAGTCACATGGAATGACATTGTGGAGATTGAAGATTTAAAAGCATTATTATACAAAAGCTTCAAAATCAAGGATCTAGGAGACTACACTACTTCTTGGGACTGGAGGTTCTTTACAAAGATAATGGTGTAATAATATGCTAGAGAAAGTTCACTCTTGATCTGTTAAAGGAATACCAGTGCATGGATTATAGCAGCTTCAGCTCTCCACTAGATCCCACTGTGAAGCTCAAAGCTAAGAAAGGAGAAACATTAACAGATCCCACTTACTATAGAAAATTGGTAGGGAAGTTCAATTTCCTCACCAATACCAGACTAGACATAGCTTATAGTGTATAGCACTTGAGCCAATTAATGGATGACCCCAGAGAACCTCATCTAAAAGCAACCTTTCATCTGCTTAGACACTTAAAAAAGGGTTCCTACCTTGGGCATATTCTTGTCTAAGGATCCAGACTATACAATCAGAGCCTATTGTGACTCTGATTGGGCAGCATCTGTAAGTGGTTACCTTGTGCTGACGGGCAGTAGTCGAGTTAGTTAGAAGTCCAAGAAGCAGGACACAATCTCATTGTCCTCTGCAGAAGCACAATACAGAGCCTTGAGGAAGGTAGTAGGAACTGGTGTGGCTCAGTAGATTGTTTGAAGAACTCACAGTCCCTTTTCCCAAGCCCATTGCATTGTTTTGTGATAGTCAGTCTGACATGCACATAGCTGGGAACCCTGTTCCATGAGAGAACCAAACATATAGAAGTTGACTGTCACTTTGTGAGAAGCATGTTACAAGAGGGATTGATTTCACTACATCATGTGGGAACTACAGACCAACTTGCAGATGTTCTTACTAAGGCCCTGACAAGAGTCAAGCATTCAGCAGATCTGCACAAGTTGGTAGTGTTTTCCACACCACCAACTTGAGGAGGGAGGGGGATATTGAGATTACCTAATTATGTAAAGTGACTAGTTAGTTGTAAAGGGTTAGTTAGATGCAAAGTGGCTAAGCCAGACATTCAGTTAATTAGATTGGACATTATGTATATATATTCATTACAGGTATCAATAACACGTAAGGTTCATTTTCCATTATTTCATTTCTTCCTTCTAGAATGTTCTCTCTCTCATCGACCTCCATTGTTGCTCAAGCTAAGCTCGAGCTAGCTTTTACTTCGAGCAATTAACAATGATTTCAATTTTAGGTATTATCTGTAGATCAATATTATTTGTTTTACAATTTAAACAATTATTTTAATTACAAGTTGAATGAAGCCTAATTTGATAAACTAATTTGAGAAGTATTTCTTTCCACTCATAAAATTTTAACTTTTTTTTTCAAGTGAAATTCATGTCTAAAACCAATTTCACAACTTTCGAATAAATAATTTTTTTAACTTCAATTTCAAATAGTATTTTTTTTCCCTTCAATTTCAACCAACTATCGTTCAAATGCTTTGGAGTGTTCACCACGTATTCGATTATTTTCGTGAACTTTAAGTCTTTTTATTTAAAAAGATATTGATACGACAACTAATTTTTCCGTACATGGATAGAATGAGGAAGATTATAGACCTTCACTTTTGGTACGCGGATACCCAGGAGCACCATCAGAGGACGGAGATAAAGAAGATTTTCGATACTCTTATCACCAATGTTGTTCTTTAAAGTACATAAAGAACATGTACTATTCTTTTATGATATGATTGGTAGTAGAATTCAGAATCCATCAACAACAGATTGACCCTTTATTACTATTCTCAAGTATAGTAATATAATATGGTTCGTCACTACTAAATTAAGTGCTGATATGGTTTGAGATTTTTTCACTAATTTTAAATAGAGGATTCAAATTCAAATTTAAAATAAAAAAACTTTGAAATTTTTATCCTGTTGATGAGCTTATTTAGTATTTACCACGAATTTGAATTAATCGACAATAAAACGTGGATACTAAATGAATTAGTCGAAATAGAAGTACAAGCATCGCTTACGTATCCACATTCCTGCACAATTGAGCTTTTATTACATATATCAGCATTTTGTTACCAATTAACCAGACCCACTTGGTTCTGTATCCTGTTATAATCAGTCTAAACTGCACAATCGTGCCACTCCCCTCATACTATTTTAGTTAAGCTAATAGATGTAGTAGAACTTAGAGTTAGTGGTTTGTCATGTTAAAGGATGGACAAATAGAATGTTATGTCATGGGCGGCTTTCCAGCCATGACCCATGACCCCTTGGGCGCGCCCCGTGGCGTCCTAGCAAGCCTCCCAATGCCTAGCGCCACGGACGGCCCCGTGGTCTTGGCCGCGCCAAGTGACAAGCGCGCAGGTGCCTCTGTCGCCCCACCGATATCCCTCGCCAGCACCAAGCCGCAGGCAGAAGCCAACAGCGCCGTGCGCGCAGACAACGCCGCGCGGGCAGACCGTGATGCCAAAGACACTGCTGCTGACAACGGACCTGTTGTTGCCTTATAGAAAACTAAGTCATTTTCATTGTAAATATAGAGTAGTTTTATTTCATGTACTTCCATTATGTTTCTCTAGTTTAGTCAAGTCTAGTCTTGTAGCTTTGGATTATTTTTTTTAAGTATTATTAGGGGGGATCAAGCAATCAAAACTTTCTAGCAAGAAAGCAATTCTCTGTACTGGTGTCTCTCCCCCTCGATACCGCGTTGCTTTTCTGTAATAGCTTTCATTAATGCAATCAAGCTTTCTTTCATTCTGAATTCTCATTTCTGTTCTCTCAATTGCTCTTGACATTGGTTTTCCCGTACGGCACTGACAATCTTGTCTAGCGTACGGAGGGGACCTCAGTTGGCGGACATCAACTGCACTGACATCAGTTGCCTAGCCTTACGTCGCCCTTCCAAGGAATCTCAGGAAGGCGCCGCGTAACAGTTGGTATCAGAGCCTAGGCTCGACATCGGACGAGGGAACGTTTTGACATTACCACCATTTCTGACCATGGTGAATCATGGGGACCGCATTGCGGCTCTCGAAGGGACGGTTGAGGTATTACGGCCTATTGTGGATACGGTGCCTGAACTAAGAACCAACCTAGTGCAAAGGTTGGACGACCTGGACCGCACGGTGCTCCAGGCCGAAGTTGACATTGAAAACATCAGTCGCGACTCCGAGGGAGACCGACAGACGGAAGCCACAGAGGCAGCCGAAAGTTTTGAGAAATTCGAGGGGCTCCAGCAGGAGCGCGCCGAGGATTTAGCCCACAGGGCACAAGAGGCAGACAGGGTGACTGCCATGCAACAAACTATTGACAAATTGACAGACCAACTCAATGTTGTCAACGCTGCTTTACAGGGGCTACTCCGAGGAGGTGGAAACCAAATCGGGGGCGCTGTGAACTCTGCTTCCACGACACAGAAACTGAAAATTCCTGAGCCAAAGCCATACAGTGGAGCTAGGAATGCCAAGGAAGTGGAGAACTTCATCTTTGACATCGAACAGTATTTCGATGCGGTTGGGGGCCTAGAGGAAGCTAAGAAGGTAGCAACTGCTGCCATGTATCTTCAGGGTGATGCTAAGCTCTAGTGGCGGGTGAAGTACGAAGCCATCAAGGCCGGTGAAGATACTCTCGAGACATGGGCAGAACTGAAGGCAGCCATACGCCTACAATTCTTCCCCGAAAATGTTGAATACAATGCAAGGAGAAAACTACGGGAGCTCCGCCAGACAAAATCAGTGCGGGACTACGTGCGGGAATTCTCCGCGCTCATGCTAAGCATACGCGACATGGGGGACAAAGACAAGCTCTTCACCTTCCTGGAAGGGTTGAAACCCTATGCCCGTGTGGAGCTACAAAGACAGAGGGTAGATACCCTTCCCAAGGCGATCCAAGCAGCTGAATGCCTTGGGGACTACCAAATAGAAGCTCGGAAGGACAGGCCCCAGCCGCCTGCCCTAGCGGGATTCATAGGGGGCCAGCCTAGCAATGGTGGCCCTAGCAAAAATGGGGGAGATCGGAACTCAAACAAATCTAGAGCTCCTTCCTCCGGCAGCAACAGTGTTGCGTCAAACAACAACGATCGGGCGAGAAAGCCTCCTTCAGGATGCCGTCATTGCGGCGGTTCACATTGGAACAATGAGTGCACACATGCACAGATGAATGCCCATCAGGCTATTGATGATGGGACTGATGACGACTCAGACGATGCGGACAAGACTGAACCAGTAGGTGCCTTCAATGCAATTGTGGGTTCCATTTCTGAGGCACTAGCGGAGACCGGTGCTGGTATTCGTAAGAAGAAGGACCCATGTCCTGTCACCAGGAAAGGGAAAAAGAAGGTGAATGAAGAGACTCCTCTTAAACAAGAGAGGACCTTAATGTTCGTCGAGATGAAGGTGAATGGCAAGCCCATTCGGGCTATGATAGACACGTGTGCTACCCACAACTACTTAGCCTCGACTCAGGTGGAGCACCTTGGACTAGTTGTAGGGAAAGGTAAAGGTAGCGTCAAGGCTATCAACTCACCTCCCCAGCTAGTGGGTGGAATAGCTAAAGAAGTACCGGTGAAGCTTGGGCCTTACGAAGGAAAATTCAACCTGCGAGTGGTGATCATAGATGACTTCGAGTTGATTGTTGGGCTGGAATTCCTAAGGCAAACCAACACCATGCCTGTACCATTTGCAGACATGCTACTAATGATGGGTACCAATAGGGCCAAGCCCTGCATTATCCCGTGCCTGCCCATGAAGATGGCCGTTGAGAACATCTCGGCCTTGCAGTTGAAGAAGGGGGTCAAAAGGAATGAACCTACGTTCCTGGCAACCCTCTGCATTGAAGATATAGAACGCTCCTCGGGTCCCATTCCTGAACCCGTGAAGGAGTTACTACTGGAGTTTGAAGATGTCATGCCACAAGACATGCCAAAGCGGCTCCCGCCTAGGCGCACTGTGGACCATGAAATTGAGTTGGTGCCGGGCGCGAAGCCACCTGCCCGGGCGCCTTATAGAATGTCACAACCCGAACTCACCGAGCTTCGGAGACAATTGACGGAAATGCTAGATACAGGGATCATTGTACCCTCCAAGTCCCCATATGGGTCCCCTGTTCTATTCCAAAAGAAACATGATGGCAGCCTGCGACTCTGTGTGGATTATCGAGCTCTAAACAAAATCACCGTGAAGAACAAGTACCCTATTCCCCTAATGGCGGACTTGTTTGATAGACTGGGTGGTGCTACGGTGTTCACCAAGATAGATCTGAAGACGGGTTATTGGCAAGTTCGGATTGCAGAGGGTGATGAACACAAGACGACTTGTGTGACAAGATATGGGTCGTACGACTTCCTGGTCATGCCATTCGGCTTAGGGGAATGGCACTCTCATGAACCAAGTCTTCCGAGAGTACATCGACGAATTTGTGGTGGTCTACTTAGATGACATTGTGGTATATAGCCAGACATTGGAAGAACACCTAGTACACTTACGGAAGGTCCTAGCTCGGTTGCGAGAGCATGAACTATATGCAAAGTTATCCAAGTGCTCCTTTGCTCAGAAGCAAATTGATTTCCTCGGACATGTCATCGAGGAAGGACGCATCAAGATGGACCAATAGAAAATCCAGGCCATCACAGATTGGTCGCCGCCTAAGGATGTCCACGCCTTGAGGGCGTTCCTTGGCCTATGCAACTTCTACCGGTGGTTTGTGAAGAACTACTCACTTATCGCAGTGCCATTGACAGAACTCCTCAAGAAGGTCACACCTTAGGATTGGGGACCAAGGAGAGCAGAGGCCTTCAACGCATTAAAAGCGGCTATGTCTAGTAGCCCCGTCTTGGCCCTTCCTGATTTGGCCAAGCCGTTCGAGGTACAAACAGATGCATCTGACTATGCCCTCGGCGGAGTCTTGCTACAAGAAGGGCACCCTGTAGCGTACGGGAGTCGGAAGCTGAAGGATGCAAAGCGGCGCTATGCCGCCCATGAGAAAGAATTATTGGCTGTCGTCCACTGCTTGCGCCTCTGGAGGCACTATCTGCTGGGAACCCCGTTCGTGGTCAAGACAGAAAACACAGCTGTTAGCCATTTCATGACCCAGCCGAAGTTGAACGGTCGACAGGCCAGGTGGCAGGAACTCCTAGCTGAATTCTACTTCAACTTGGAGTATCGCAGTGGAAAGACCAATCATGTTGCTGAAGCGCTCAGTCGGAGAGCTGATCTAGCATCGGTGTGCCTACTCGCCACCCTAAGGGGGAGCGAAGTAGCCACATCCATCAAGGACCAAATACGGGATCTACTCATCAAGGATCCTGCTGCTCAGTATTTGGTTGATTTGGTAGGACAGGGCAAGACTCGCCAGTTCTACATGGAAGATGGTTTTCTGAAAGTAAAAGGGAACCAACTTTATGTTCCTAAAGGAGGAGATTTGCGGAGGACTCTTCTAGCGGAATGTCATGATACTCTGTGGGCCGGCTATACCGGTGAAGAACGCACCATGGCGTTACTTCGTCGTGCCTATTATTGGCCTCAAATGGCCGATGATGTCGCTCAGTATGTGAAGACTTGTCTAGTATGCCAGAAGGACAATTCGGACCGCTTGACACAGGCGGGACTCTTGGAACCACTCGCTGTTCCAAAGAGACCTTGGGAAAGCGTTTCCCTGGATTTCATCACCGGATTGCCCAAGGTCGGAGATCTCACAACCATCTTGGTTGTGGTGGACCGGTTTTCCAAGTATGCTACCTTTATTGCAGCCCCACAATATATATCAGCAGAAGATATAGCTTGACTCTTCTTCTCTCACGTCGTCAAATATTGGGGCCTGCCCAAAGACATTGTTAGTGACCGTGACTCACGCTTCACTAGCAACTTTTGGACCCAACTCTTCAAGTGCCTTGGGTCAAAATTGAGTCACAGCTCAAGTTTTCATCCGCAATCTGATGGCCAGACGGAGCGGTTCCATGGTATGTTAGAGGAATATCTCCGCCACTTTGTAACCGGATCGCAGAAGAATTGGGTGAAGCTTCTGGATGCTGCTCAACTGTGTTTCAATTCATAAAAGAGCTCTAGTACCAACAAAAGCGCTTTTGAAATTGTTACCGGACAGCAACCGCTACTCCCACACACTGTGAATGCACCAAACATGGCTAAATCTCCTCGAGCTACCAGCTTCTCAAAAGAGTGGAGGCGGAATTTGGAGATAGTGCGGAGCTACCTTGTCAAAGCCCAAAAGCGGATGAAGAGGCATGCTGATCAGAATCGTCGCTTTGTTGAATATCAAGTAGGAGACAAAGTGATGGTCAAAATTCCAAAGCGGTACTTATTTGTAGGGGTCCATGACCCTCGCCTATTGCAAAAATACATTGTACCCTTATCCATTGAAAAGCGTATTGGGAAGGTTGCATACCGGGTGGATACCCCAGCTTGGTGGAAAATTCATCCTGTCTTCCATGTCAGTCTCCTGAAACCTTTTCGGGAAGACACGGAGGATCCTTCAAGGAGCCAGCTCACAATACCCAGTATTCGAGGTCCCAATTCAACCGGGAAAAGGCGTGTTGAAGCTATCCTTGATGACAGAGTGATTCATGCCTCAAGGAAAGATCACCAAGAGTTTTTGGTGAAATGGCAGGGCTGTGATACAGAAGAGAATACTTGGGAGAGGGGAACAAACCTCAAAGCCTACAAGAGCCTCATTGAAGATTATTTTGCAAGTAAGGCGCTGAGGACGTCGCCAACTCAGGTGGGGGAGAATGTCATGGACGGCTTTCCAGCCATGACCCATGACCCCTTGGGCGCGCCCCGTGGCGTCCTAGCAAGCCTCCCAATGCCTAGCGCCACGGACGGCCCCGTGGTCTTGGCCGCGCCAAGTGACAAGCGCGCAGGTGCCTCTGTCGCCCCACCGATATCCCTCGCCAGCGCCAAGCCGCAGGCAGAAGCCAACAGCGCCGTGCGCGCAGACCGTGATGCCAGAGACACTGCTGCTGACAACGGACCTGCTGCTGCCTTATAGAAAACTAAGTCATTTTCATTGTAAATTAGAGTAGTTTTATTTCATGTACTTCCATTATGTTTCTCTAGTTTAGTCAAGTCTAGTCTTGTAGCTTTGGATTATTTTTTTTAAGTATTATTAGGGGGGATCAAGCAATCAAAACTTTCTAGCAAGCAAGCAATTCTCTGTACTGGTGTCTCTCCCCCTCGACACCGCGTTGCTTTTCTGTAATAGCTTTCATTAATGCAATCAAGCTTTCATTCATTCTGAATTCTCATTTCTGTTCTCTCAATTGCTCTTGACATTGGTTTTCCCGTACGGCACTGGCAATCTCGTCTAGCGTACGGAGGGGACTTCAGTTGGCGGACAGCAACTGCACTGACATCAGTTGCCTATCCTTACGTTGCCCTTCTAAGGAATCTCAGGAAGGCGCCCCGTAACAATTATAATGTGGTTACATATAATCCAAGGCACAGTACATGGATACTAATCATTCATGTAAATATTCGAAGACTTATTTATTTGTTTTACTAGTCGACAGAAATAAGATAAACTAAACGGCAGAGAATTGACTTACATCACTACAGTAGGCGGCCAGCAAAATGTTCAGAGAATGAGACACGCATGCTCAAATTGAAACCCCACTGTGTACTTCCTAATTTCAGATTTTCATGAATTAGAAAAGCACAAATTAAATTAGCAGCTGCTAATCATGCTAGCCACTGAAAAACTTACCACTTCCCAGTACTACATTGCACTGGAGCACTATATTGTTGTTGCTCCCAAACGCACACACAAGTATACATGATCGTACAAGTAATAAAATGATAAGTCAAGTGTCGAACCCACAGAGACTTGTATCAACTACCCACTAAAATTACCTAGATTGTTATTCAATCAAGCCAAAAATCAAGTTCAAGAATGTGATTATACTAATTTATAATTCTAAGTAATGACTAAATTCACAAGCAGTAGAATGATTGTTATGTATTCAACGGAAACGAATATTCCAGGGTTGTGATCGATTCACCAATCCTATTGTGTTCTAGTTAACTCCCCCTCTCATACAATTCACTCATGGTTGCTAATTAATCGATACTTGCTCTCATAGCCTTCTCCCAAAGTACTACTCGCCTATTCAAAATAGATTAACGCCTATATTCCTGTGAAATCAATCTATCAAGAACGCATTAAGACTACGATATTTAATTAAGCACGGTGACTAGGTATATTCCTATCCTAACCACAATTCCCCCTCCCCCCCCCCCTCCCCCCTAAGAGTTAAAATCGTGCTCTCTTCAATTTTTCTCTAATCTAAACACGGCTTTCCCAAGCATAGCATAGATAGAAAATAGAACCTAACTGCTAGCCAGACAATTAAGCAATTAATCACAGAATTGAAGAAACAATCATATATTAGTGAATTGTAATCAAGTTTAAGTCAACGTTAAACAACAATATTCATGGCTAAATCACAAACCCAGAAGTAGAGTACTTAGACACTCATGTTCGTAGTAACAATTTTTCAAGTATTTTGCATAAACAAATTACAAACCAAAGATGAAGGAATGAAGAACTCGATGATTTCCTCCTCCAAGGAATGCTCCAATCGTCTTCTCCCTTTCAAAATAGTCTCCCTAGGTCTAAGATGTGTCAAAAGTCCTCAAAATAGCATTTTTATATGTATTTATACCAAGTAGGGTCGGGCCCAGACGAAACACCCTTTCCTACGCGAATAGGACTTGGCTCTGTAAAATTTGTACAGGCGCGCCGCATAGGGCGACACGCCATGCGGTGTGCTTGTGGGGAAGTTCAGAGAGCTGATTCTGACAGACTGCAGGAAAATACCAAAGGCGCGGCGCGGCGCACCCCGCGCCGCACCATGCGCCGCGGTAGTGGAAATTTGCGAAAATTCAAAACACAAAAGTTGTAGCCCTTTCAAATAGCTTTCCAACGATATATTGTAGAGCCCAAACAGAGTTCTGAGCTAAAAGTTATGTGCATTTTACTAGACAATGCGTCGTATGCCCGCTAAATTCTCCGTTTCGTTCTTAACTATCATCCGTTGATCCCCGAACATGATCCCGGCTTAATTCCTTGGGCTTTTACTCAGACTTCAAAGATCCAAATTACTTGAATTCATTTCATAATATCTACATAACTCGGAATCACTCCTACAAGGCATAAAACACATATTTAGTGCAAAACACTAGCGATTAAAACTCAAACTCAATTAAAATGCAGTAAATTAGAGTGTAATAAGCACCTAAAATACGTAATTATAGCCTATCATCAACACCCCACACTTAAACCATTTCTCGTCCTCGAGCAATCAAACTACACTTTATATAGACACGACCTTTTTAAACACTTCTCCTAACACACCAAGAATATTTAAAATAGACTAAGCACAAGAGTGTAACATCTTCACCTCAAGATTTGACTCACAAGTACCACGCATTATTCGCAACTCACCCAGTTACTCTAACATCGAGGTCACTGAAATTACCTTTCCTTCATGAATTAAGTGCCCTCACACAACAAAAGAGATTTGTTCCACACAATAAAATTTAAGAATACTTAGGAACTCAAGATAGAAAGAATTCACTCACTTTCAGAAATAACATTCATATGCCACAAAAGATGCACCATAGGCTTGCCCGTAGTGAACTACTCTACTAATCGAGCTCATTCAGTCTAGGATCAAGTAGGACTTTATTTGGTTGTAATGTAGGCTGCGGGTCGGATAGGATACATTTAGATATAATAGTGACTACACCTCCCTAAGCACTTTAATACATACACTTTAACATTTAAAACTCCACACTTATGTCAAACCATGACTCCACCTTCACATCAATATATATTAACTCCCCACTTCTTTAAGCACAATCACATCAAGAGTCACCACTATCAAAGAATATTTTTCACAGCAATACAACTATTTTTTTCTTTCTTTTCTTTTTTATTTCTTTTCAAGTGGCTCTTACTTTATTTTTTTCAAAACACTACACCTTTCTCCTTATTTCATTAGTTCCACTCAAAAGCCAAACCAACTACCCCACACTTTAACTTTTGCAAAGTTCATAGCAATTCAAGTGCTCATGAGAGGTGAAAAGGTTCAAATATATAGTTAATTCAAACAAATGGGTAAGACTTGTAATGTGATTTCCAAAGAAACAAGATTACAGGCTTAAAGGGGTTAACTATGACACATAACAATTAGGCGGATAAAATAAATATATGGCTCAACAAAGAAATACCTATATCACTTCCAAGACTGAACAAAACTACTATTTCGCTTTGCAAACACACGGGGCAAGTTCTAGACATCAAATGCAATGCACAGAATAACACAAAACCTTACACACACATGGCACATAACTCACTCAGGATTGGACTCATCAAGACACTCTAGTCAAAGCAGTTAAGCAAATTTAAAATCATACAATTTAAGGTACTTATACAAGAGTCAAAAATTGAGCCTAAGCGTCACAACCAAAGTACTCACTATTCTCAAGGCATGACAAAGTTAAAAGATATTGCTTCAATTCAATTCTCAACACAAGGTTTCCTACTTCTAAAAAAAAATAAAACTAACTACACCCGGTTCAAACAAAACTCTTGAAAAAGAACCGCAGCACAAAGAAAAACCAAGGGGGAATTGCTACACTACCTACAAAGAAAATCTTTTTGTCCTTTTTCTTTAGACTTAAATCCCTCAAGAAAACTGTCTAGGAGATCCATTGTCGGGAAGAGTCCAATTTTTCTATATTCTTTTTGTTTTCGATTTATTATTATTATTATTATTATTATTATTTTCATAACTGAAATACTACACAACTACGAAAATAAAAAATAAGAAGTTAACATTTTTCTAACGTACTACTACTAATTATTTAGAGAATTCTCCCACCCCACACTTAAGAGTGCAGTGTCCCCAATGCACAAAGAAAGCAAAACAATAACAAGGGTGGACAAGAAACTCCCTGAAAGGCCAAAGGCCGAGGCAATAGCGGCTCACAGGTACTCAAACTTCCCCCAGGCATAGTCCTTTGTGTGGCACCCCACACTTAGTTCTCACCATCTAACTCGCTTTTGCACTCTTTCAATGGCTGTGCTTCCTAGTCTTATAATCCTACAAAACAAAAACAAATACTAAAACAATAATAAGAAAAAATAGAACTAAAAGAAAACAGTAAAGATGGGTTGTCTCCCAACAAGCGCCTGATTTAACATCGCGGCTGTCACACCTCCTTTTTTACACACCTACCCCGAAGGATAATGTATAAGGGAGTTTTTCCATTTAAAGTGACATTATTCGAAATGGGATTATTTATTCATTTCAGAGTCGCCACTTGGGATAGGTTTGGCTTTTGGTGTCCCAAGTCACCGGTTTATCTTGAATCCCAAATCGAGGAAATTTCGACTTCCTGAATGGAGTCTGCGAACCAAAAATTCTGAATAAGGAATTCTGTTGACCCGAGGGAAGGTGTTAGGCACCCCCGGATCCCGTGGTTGTAGCACGGTCGCTTAAACTATTATAATTGGCTAAAATATGATTTTTAAACATGTCATCCTATAGTGCAATTTTGAAATTATTTACCGCTTTAAATTAAATTTTTTAAGAAATTGAACGTCGTTTAAAACATGTTTTTGGATCACGTCACATGAAATGCACCCGGATCCTCGACACATTTTATTCAACATTTTGGGATTTGGATTTGGGTCACATGAAATGCACACCCGAGTTTAAGGAAGTTAAATTAAATTACGCGCCTAAAGCAACTACGTACTTTCAAATTTGCGAGGGCCATGAAAAATTCACTAATGGCACACCTCGATTTCTAAAGAGTTAAAATTAATTAAGTGAGGGCCATGAATTTTGAGATTTTACTTGACATGGCACGCCTCAAATTATTTCAAAGGGTTCTATTATTTGAATTTGTTACAAACGGGTTACATGAAATGCACCCCCGAATTTGGAATTGTGTATCATAACGATGTCACAGGCACCATACCCATATGTTGGCGAAAATACGAACAAAGGTAAAATGAAGCTACAACACATTTCAATCAACCAAACCAATCACCAGTTAACCAAACAATCTCAGATTAATACCTATGTGGTCAAGCATTTAGTATAACAACAAAAGATGACACACACTCAAGCAACTTTGATGTATATCACGGGTATAACAGTAGGCGCAGCAAATTGGAAGTTAAGAAGAACTGATCTCGGGCCAATTGTTCATTTAACAAAACTGAGATTTATGTGACTAAAATCTAGACCCATTTGGCAAATATACAACGCAGCAACAATATGAGATTCATTTAGTCACATCCATTATTAGGCAAATAATACAAGTTTAGGAGATGTACCTAGCAGCAAAAACGCAATGGAAAAACTGACCAAATAAAGGTCGGAAGGCAGGAGATGAAGTTCAGATCCACAACAGCAAAACAACAGAGAAACAACTTCAAATCTGCCCCGAAATCAGCTTGAAAACCCAGAATATGATGAAGGGAATTGACAGAATTTAGGAGGCACCTTCGAAACCCCTTTTTTTTGTTTTTTTTATATTTTGATTTTCTGGAGTGACTTTGTTCTTCAGATCTGAAAATTTTCTCTCAAATTCATTCCCTCTAAGCGTGAGAGAGAGTGTGAGGTCGTCGTTTTTGTTTTGAGAAATGCCATGGAGTGTCGTTCTCTGCTATTTCTTGAGAAGAGAAGTCCAATCTTTTTTTTTTCTTTTTTGTGTCGAAAAATGGAAAAAAGTTGCGCTCCCTCTAGAGATCGGAAAAGATCTGATGGATATGGTCTTTAGGGTTGGGATTTAATGAGAGGGAAATGGGTTATTGGGCCAGGTCGGGTCATAGGGAGATTGGGCTAGTGGGTGTTTAAAGATGGCTCAATTTCAATTCTTTTCCAATTCTTTCTTTTATTTCAAATTTTTCTTTTTTTTTTTTTATTAAAATCCTACAAATTAAAAATCCTTAATTGTCGGAAAATGTGAAATTAAACTAATTAACTAATTACAAAATTATAAAAACTACTTAATCCTAAATTAAAAGTGGAAAATCAATAATCTAAAAATAAAAGTCAAAAGTGTAAAAATGACGCATTTTTTTGTGATTTTTATTTTTTAATAAAACAAATAATTAACTAATTAATCCTAAAAGTGTAAAAGCAAAACCTAAATGCAATGCATGATATTTTTTGACATTTTCATGATTTTAATAAAAATTAAACGTGCACAAAAATGCAAACAATTAATAAAATTCTACAAAAATCCTAAAATGGCAAATAATTAACAAAAATCTATTTTTCTTGGGATTTTATAGGAGTATTTCGCATAGGGCAAAAATCACGTGCTTACAGCTGCCCCTCTTTGCTCGGAAACATGAAGAGTTTTCGGGCAAAGATAAAGTGAGCAATATGAGGGATTTTTGCCTGTTTGAAACTCCATGAGAAGCATTTTTGAAAAGAGCCTGACCGAACCCTGCTTCAAAGGTTGCCTACATATCCTTGGCTATAAAGGAATCAGGTCAGGTGTAGTTCTGGAAATTTTGGTAGCTGGTACTACCAGGTGCTGTGATTTCATTGCTGTTGCTGCTGCTACTGCTTGCTGACCTCCTTATTACACCAAAAGGAAAATCAAAGCTAAGCTGGCTAGGCCTATCAACTATGAGTTACAAGATTCCTATCTATAATTCTCTTGAAACTTGATCTTGAGTCTTAGCTGATTTTGCTGTGGACTTCGATCTGAATCTTGATGCTCGCAAGTTGTAGATGTTGTTCCTTTCTATAGCATTGGGTCAAAACGGGATCAGCAGAGCTTGTGACTTCAATCAGATTTTTAGCAATCCGCACCCTTGCTTGTTTCTCTTTTGAGTTCATTTCTTTTTTGTTCTTTTCTTTTTTTCTTGATTCTGGATTGAGACTCATTCCATTGGTCATCTCGCACCTTGTGTCTTGAGGTTGACCTGCTTAGGATACCAAAACAAACAAACGAACGAAATTTTTCTGCCCCAGTTTTCACTAGGAAAATTTCGTGAGTTAGTTGTGACACATATCTAAGCGATCAAATCAGGATTGTGTTGGGAGATCCTCGATTTTTGGCCGGGATTTGAAAAGAAAAAGCTCCTCGGTTTTTTGGCCGGGAGATCCTCGGTTTTTTGGCCGGGATTTGGAAAGAAAAGGCTCCTCGGTTTTTTGGCCGGGAGATCCTCGGTTTTTTGGCCGGGATTTGGAAAGAAAAAGCTCCACGGTTTTTGGCCGGGATTTGGAAAGAAAAAGCTCCTCGGTTTTTTGGCCGAGAGATCCTCGGTTTTTTGGCCGGGATTTGGAAAGAAAAAGCTCCTCGGTTTTTTGGCCGGGAGATCCTCGGTTTTTTTTTTGGCCGGGATTTGGAAAGAAAAAGCTCCTCGGTTTTTTGGCCGAGAGATCCTCGGTTTTTGGCCGGGATTTGAAAAGAAAAAGCTCCTCGGTTTTTTGGCCGGGAGATCCTCGGTTTTTTGGCCGGGATTTGGAAAGAAAAGGCTCCTCGGTTTTTTGGCCGGGAGATCCTCGGTTTTTTGGCCGGAATTTTGAAAGAAAAGGCTCCTCGGTTTTTTGGCCGGGATTTGAAAGAAAAAGCTCCTCGGTTTTTTGGCCGGAGATCCTCGGGTTTTTTGGCCGGGATTTGGAAAGAAAAAAACTCCTCGGTTTTTTGGCCGGGAGATCCTCGGTTTTTTTGCCGGGATTTGGAAAGAAAAAGCTCCTCGGTTTTTGGCCGGGAGATCCTCGGCTTTTTGGCCGGGATTTGGAAAGAAAAAGCTCCTCGATTTTTTGGCCGGGAGATCTCGGTTTTTTGCCGGGATTTGGAAAGAAAAAGCTCCTCGGTTTTTGGCCGGGAGAATCCTCGATTTTTTTTGGCCGGGATTGGAAAAAAAAAGCTCCTCGATTTTTGGCCGGGACATTTTAAGGAATGGGATCCTAGGCTACCATGATTTGTTTTTCTTTTGGGATTTTCATTTTTATTTCCTTTCTTCTTTCTTTCTTTCTTTGTTTTGTTTTCTTTTCTTTTGTTTCCTCTTTATATGTTTTCCTTTTTATTTAGCAAAACGCATGAAAGAATTTGGGGAGGGAACGTTCCTTTTGGTCGTTTCCTGCTTCAAAGCTGTTTCAGCACTTGCGCATTTCATTTCCTTTGGGTTGCACCTGCTTCTTGCATGGTTGCTTTGATTGCACCTGTTTTCAGCAAAGAACAGTTTGTTAGTTTGAAACGGTGGTTGGTTTTTGTGGCCTTGATCATCTCAATTGCTTGATCCCAGCCCCCTGTCCGTTGAGAACTTTGCTGCTCGTTTGCCTTGAGGATGAATCTCTTTTCAAACCGACCGGGTTCAGCCTTCAGGATTTCATTATGACTCGCCCGTGTGGGCTCTGACCTTGTCACTTTATTCTGCCCTTGCCTTTGATTTTCTTCTTTTCCAATGTTTTCGCTTCGAAAGCATCAACCACCATGGTCAGTCGGGATTGGCCTGACGCACTCGCTAGGCTGAGTATTTTCTTCGACTCTGACCAGGCGGAGCCCTGTGAAACCGGTCCTGCCACCTTTTCTTTGTAATAGTTACAGAATCAGAGTTAAACCGAAAGGGATTCAAAGAAAAGTATGCAAAAGGCAAGCATATGAGTTTAAAGAGAAGCGTCCCTTTCGGGGAAAAGAAGGACTTATCTGGGGTGTGCATGCTGGCTTCAAACGAACATGACATGCTTCTTGGACTGGACGTCCGACCCACACAAACTTTCCGGCTTCTCGTGAACCCATTAATCAGTATTTCAAAACCAGGGAACCTTGCCAGGACTCCTTTAGTGGCGAGATGTCTTCTTTTCGGCCGACAGTGCCCTTTGCGGGTTTTCGCTAATTGACCTCTCTCATTTCTCTTCTCACCATCGCCCGCTAGTGCTCTTTACGAGTTTTCACCCAACGGACTCTCTCATTTTCAATTTCTCTTCTCACCGTCGCCTTATGGTGCCCGAAGGTTTTCACCGATAAGACTCTCTCATTTTATTTCTCTCAATTTGGACTAATACTAGCTTCCAACAATGTTGCTTTTCAATTCCCACGCCTTTGCCAATTGATCAGAAGGACTTGGACAAGGTTTTGGAGTAAAAAGGATTTTGGGCGGAACTACAACTTTGGAACCATTTCGACGGATTCATGGCCGAGCCATTATATCATCTGCCCTAGTTTCATCTTTTGGGGAAATTGGGATTTTTGTTTTGGTGTGACTGAACCTCAACGAGAGGCTGCCTACGTACTTTCGGAATCAAGTCAAACGTAGTTCAGGCAAACATTTGTTTTTGTTGTTTTGTTTTTGTTTTTTCTTTTCTTTTTCTTTTTCTTTTCATCATATCATATTTTCTTTTTCTTTTCTTTTCTTTTTTTTTTCTCTTTTTTTTTCATCATATTTTCTTTTTCTTCTCTTTTTTTTTCGATAATACTTCCGGGTTCCAAAGAGGGTAGCCAAAGAAGGGTAACCGGCTCAAATGGGTTTACGAAGGGTCAATGGTGTTTGGATAGCGAGAAGAAAAGCCTTCGTCATCTCAATTGCACAAAAACCAATACCGCAGAGAGCCTAGACATAGTACCTTTTACTGCATCTGCATTCACAGCTGGGATCATTTCCTTTGATATCTTCCAAATACAATGCTCCTCTCGACAATATTTCCCGGATGATGTATGGACCCTTCCAATTAGGAGCGAATTTTCCTTTTGCTTCCTGGTGATGAGGGAGAATGCGTCTTAACACGAGTTGTCCCACTTCAAAATTCCTGGGATACACCTTCTTCTTGTAAGGGCGGGCCATCCTTTGTTGGTACAACTGCCCGGATGTGCCCCGAGTACAGCACACTCTTTTGTTGTAATATACGGACCTTTCCAAACCAATTTTCCTTCAATTGTTCCAATTCTTTGTTTTATTTCCTCAAGGTTACCTTCTTTGCACTTCGACTCTTGATTCGTTATTTCGAAATCTGATAACGTTTTGGGATCTAGGCATGAAGTCCGCAAGCATGTCATGTTATTTAAAGCTGCATTATTAAAACTAAAGAGAAGAAATGAAGGAGAGAAATAGCAACATCAGAAAGAATAAAGAAAAATGAACGATGAAATATTGATTTCATTTCTTGGAATTTTGAAGATAACAGGGTTCACATTCGGGAACTTAAAGGCAAGAAACTAAAAGAAACATCCGAGTTACACCCTGGAATAACTCGGGATGCAGAAAAAGTAGCAGGACGGGTCTACCGGGACTCCCGCCTAATCGGGAATGGCGTAGCCTTCCAGTTTTGAAGTTTGGCGTCTGGTCCCATGTATAGCACCTCAACAGTGCTAGTGCCCTCTCCCGGCTGGACCATGTGGGTTTCGTAGAGCATTTCCTTCATTGCCCACTTTCTTCAGCCGTGAAAACCTCATCATCTTCCTCTTTACCGTATTTAGGCTTGACAAAAGTTTCTTACAAATGTACCACCTCATAATCAGCCATTTTCATTTTTTGGAAGAACACTTCTGCTTCCTCAGCACTCACAGGCTTCTTAGGCGAGAAACGCCTTCTGGTGGCATTGTTTATCTCCTCTACATTTGAATATTTCTCAACAGGGGGGTTTTCTAACAGCTCTCCCAAGATCTCTTTATCCTTGTACGTAACCATCGTCTGATGATAATTCCATGGTACTGCAGCAGAGTTCATCATAGGCTTCTGTAGTACGCGTCCAATAACCACTGGCTCACTCAGCCGAGGTGGTTTGATTGTCCCCCGCACCACATCAGCTTTCTTTTCTGGTTCTATCTGGGTGATTTTGCTCTTCTTTTCCCCTTTCTCTTGCTTCGGGGCCACCTTTTGCTGTCTTTCTACAGCAGCGATAGCAATTATAGCTTTAATGCTGGATCAAATTCTTTGTCTTCACAGATCATCCCGATTACTGGCCCGTTGTTGTGAGCGGGCAGCAGATTATTGTTCACATTTGGGACATCCTCATCCCTCAACACAATTTTCCCTTGCTCTATTAAGTTCTCCACCGCTTGTTTCAGAGTCCAACAGTCATTTGTATGATGGCCCTCCGCCCCTGAATGGTATGCACACCTGACACCAGCTCTGTAGGCAGGCGATGCCGGGTTTTGTCTGTTCTGAGGAACCGGCTGCAGTAGACCCATTTGGACAAGTTTCGGGAATAGACTAGAGTAAAATTCACCAATTGGGGTAAAGTTTGGTCTCCTGGGTGATTCCCGAGGAGGAAAGTTATTCTGCGGAGGTCAGGGATTATAATGGTTCTGGTAGGGAGGCTGATTTCTTGGGAATGGAGGTTGACTTATGTTGGCATGTGGCTGTGGCCGGCCGAAGGGTTGAGCGTTCATGACCGCATAAGGTGGAGGAGCATAAGCCATATCGTGATGAGGGTAGTAATGTTAAGGGGTCCTGTCCGAAAACATGGGTCTGGGAGCACGATGTCTCCTTGCCCCTGAGGCTGCCATAACCGTTTCTTCTCTCTTATTACCTTTGGACATTCCTCCAGACTCGCCTTGGATGGCTTGGGAGGTTGCTCTGATGGCCGACTGACTCAAAATCCTGCCCGTTTTCAAACCATTTTCTACCATTTCCCCGATCTTAATCGCCTCTGCAAAAGGTTTGCCCATGGCTGACATCATATTCTGGAAATAGTCCGCTTCCTGGGCCTGAAGGAATACAGTGACCATTTCCACTTCGTCCATTGGTGGTTTCACCCTCGACGCTTGCTCACGCCACTTAATAGCATATTCCCTAAAACTTTCTGAGGGCTTCTTTTTCAAATTCGCCAAGGAGTTCCTGTCTGGCGCAATGTCTATGTTGTATTGAAACTGTATCACAAAATCTCTGGCAAGGTCATCCCAAATGTACCATCGTGAGACATCTTGGTCCATATACCATTCCGAGGCGATGCCTACCAAGCTTTCTCCAAAGTAAGCCATTAACAACTCCTCTTTTCCGCCAGCCCCACGCAACTGATTGCAATACTTTTTCAAGTGAGCGATGGGATCGCCATGCCCATCATACTTTTCAAACTTTGGCGTTTTAAATCCCATGGGCAGGTGCACGTGAGGGAACATGTACAGATCTGTATAAGAAATACTCTTTTGCCCACTCAAACCTTGCATATTCTTCAAACTCTGTTCAAGGCTTCTCATTCTTTTCGCCATCTCATTTTGTTCAGGAGCTTTGAGAGTTTTATCTTGCCCTGGTGTAAGCTCAAATGGCGGTGGCTGAGGGTAAGTGTATGTGGGATATTGAGGAGGATCTGCTTGAAAGATGGGATTTTGGAAAGTGAAGGCCGAGGGATCAATAGCAGGCCTTGGGAGTGAAGGCTGTGTGGTGGCGGAGCATGGTGGAGCGGTGAAGATGTTGGGAGCAGCTCCGGATCGGAACACCTGAGGGCGAACCTCAGAAGGTGTTCCTAGGAAATGAGCAGTTATGGTAGGTTTCCCCAAAGGAGTGTTTGGGCGGCTGATGGGGACAGTAGTAGCACCTCTAGGAAATAGCTCCGGGAATCCGGGGATGGTGCTTGGGGGCTCCTTTCCATTGTTCCAAGCATCCCACATTTCCATGAGTCGCAGGCGCAATACCCGATTTTCCTCAGCTGTGGCAGACTCGGAGGCCGGAATCCCTGAGATGGGGCTGTCTTCAGAGATGGGAACTGCGGGCAAAGTCATTTCTGTAGACATTTCCACACTTCCTTTCGATCTGGTAAAGTATTGATGCGATGCCAGCTTACCACAACCAACCACCGTTTCTAAAAACTAGGCTGGGATTGATAGCAACACACGGTTAGTTTGAGACAAGTAATCACACATTGGGGTGTGATGCACCTATACAGTTAAACGGATGTCTACATGTTTGCACTGGTTGCATGCGTCATTCCGGCTTTTCTTTTTCTATTTTCTCTTCTTTTGACTTCTACTTTTTGTTTTTCTTGCTTTTCTTTCTCTTTCTATTTTTTCTCTCATTTTTCTTTTCCCTCTAATTTTCATTTTCTGCTTTTCCCTTTTCTTTTGCCATGGTTTTTCTCTCGATTCCTTATTTTCTCTTTTTGCGTTTCTTTCTCTCTTGTTTTTCTTTTATTTCCTTCCCTCGTATTTTCCTTCTTTTTTTTCCTTAGGGTTACGGTCGAATCTTATGGAGATTGCCTACGTATCATGACCCTGCATGAGTCAGACCAAGCGTAGTTCTTGCAAATAAGGTAAATAAACTAACTCTTTTTTTGAATTTTTTGAAAGAAATGCTTTAGAAGGAAAAAGGGAAACATTTTTGATTTTGATTTTTCTTTTTATTTTTTGAAAGAAAGACTTCTAAAAAAAATCCTTTTCTTTTTATTGGAACTTCGGGAATTTTAGAAAGAATTATTTTTTTTGACTTTGAAAGTTGCCTCTTAATTTCGGAAAAGGGACGTTTACAAAAAATATTTTGGATTTTTGAGCAAAAATATTTTCGGACTCAACTTTTTCAAAATTTGTATTTTTTTTTATTTTTTATTTATGAAAGAAAGACATCTAAGGAGTATTTTAATAACTTATTTTGACTTAAACGGAAAAAGTGGCTATTTTTGCAAACTTTTCTTTATCTAGAAAAACAAGGACTTGGTTTTGCAGATACGGCCTTTCAGCACTACTGGGAGGAAGATTTTAAGGCTGTGCCCGCAAACCATTTAAAATGACTCAGGGTGGCTGTTCTTGCAAAAACAGCCTTTCGACGTCCTTTTGGGGATATTCGGCTTATTTTAAAACAAGAATGGCATCACCCGTCTTATTTTTGACAAAAATTAAAATTTTGACATTTTTGGCTATTTTTGGAAAAGGGAGGTTGGACCCGATTAGGGTTGCCTACGTATCTCACACCCGGTGAGAATCAAACCAGCGTAGTTCGGGCAGATTGGGAATGGAGTAAACTAACTCTTTTTTTTTTTTTTATAAAACTTAGACGATGAAGCTTTAAGGCAAAAGGAAAAATATTTTTGATTTTTTTTTCTTTTGGAATTTTCTAAAAAAAATGCTTTAAAAGAAGAAAGGAATTTTGTTTTGGATTTTTGATTTTATTTTTGAAAGAAAAACTTCTGAAAATTCCTTTTGTTTGATTTGAACTTTGGGAATTTCAAAAGTAAAAAGAAAATATTTTTGTTTGAATTTTCATTTGTTTTCTCTTTTTCTAAGGAAAATAAAGAAAATATTTTTGGATTTTGGATGTAACCTCTTAATTTTCGAAAGGGGAACTTCTTTAAGAAAAATGTTTTGAATTTCTGAGCTTTTATTTACTTACAAAAGTACTTCTAAAGAAAAGCAAAAATATTTTGGACTTCAATTTTTTTAAATTTTTTATTGACATTTACAAGAAAAAGACTTCTAAAGAAGAAAAGAGTATTTTTGGATTTTTGTTTCTGATTTTTGTTTGGATTTTTGGAAAAATACTTCAAAATGAAGGAAACCTGTATTTTTGGATTTTGATTTTTATTGATTTTTCTTTTTATTCATATGAAAGACATTAGAAAGAAGGAAACCGTTTTTGAGTTTAAAAACTTCTTTTTTTTTTTGAATTTTCTAAGGAAAGATTTCTAAAGAAAGAACTGAAAGAAAATATTTTTGGATTTTTGAAAATTAGGGTCGGAACCGATGAGGTTTGCCTACGTATCTCACATCCGGTGAGAATCAGACCCGCGTAGTTCGGTCAGATTTGACGGAACCAAATTTTTATTTGAACAACAATCTTTTCTTTTTCAAATATTTTCCTTTTTTTTAGTTTTTTCAAAATCCGGCAGCATTTCGGTACTATTTGGGCATTGGGGGGTTTTTTTTTTTTCCAAAACAAATGGTCACCCTCCCTTAGTCCTATCACTGCTTATTTTCACAGTTTTCACTCATTTAGACAAGCCGGTCAACATGCAAAGCCGAGCAAATAAATGCGCAAGTAGCACGTAAGATGCATCAGGATGGTCAATTCATTTCAGGTCACCTGTCCTAGACGGACCCAACCCCTATGTTGAGTCCCCTAAGTCAAATGCACATGATGCAAACAAGCGTCCTACTAGGGATCCGGCATGAGTTTTTGTTCTTCTAGGTTTAAACCCTAGGTTTATTGGTCTAGACCTGGCTTACCCGAGCGGACAACTCGAGCCAAGGGGGAGGCAGCGTACCGGGGATACAGAAGCTCCGCCGGCTTAGCAACTTATCCAAACCTCGTTCTAAATTGGGAAAGACTCTAAACAGAAGAGAAGCTACACGAAGTGCACCCTTCTCCATGATGTAGAAGACTCAGAAAGAGGAAGGGATTCGTAACAGTTTATATATGCAATTCACCAAATATCAAAGCGGTAAAACATTTAGCACATTTAGCATGGAACATGTAGTAAAATCAGATAAAGCCAAATATAACAGTTATACTAAGCTCGAATTCTTGAACCCTGAATCGAAATTCTGGGTTCGTTTCCCCAGCAGAGTCGCCAGAGCTGTCACACCTCCTTTTTTACACACCTACCCCGAAGGATAATGTATAAGGGAGTTTTTCCATTTAAAGTGACATTATTCGAAATGGGATTATTTATTCATTTCAGAGTCGCCAATTGGGATAGGTTTGGCTTTTGGTGTCCCAAGTCACCGGTTTATCTTGAATCCCAAATCGAGGAAATTTTGACTTCCTGAATGGAGTCTGCGAACCAGAAATTCTGAATAAGGAATTCTGTTGACCCGAGGGAAGGTGTTAGGCACCCTCGGATCCCGTGGTTCTAGCACGGCCGCTTAAACTATTATAATTGGCTAAAATATGATTTTTAAACATGTCATCCTATAGTACAATTTTAAAATTATTTACCGCTTTAAATTAAATTTTTTAAGAAATTGAACGTCGTTTAAAACATGTTTTTGGATCACGTCACATGAAATGCACCCGGATCCTCGACACATTTTATTCAACGTTTTGGGATTTGGATTTGGGTCACATGAAATGCACACCTGAGTTTAAGGAAGTTAATTAAATTACGCGCCTAAAGCAACTACGTACTTTCAAATTTGCGAGGGCCATGGAANAGAAATTCGCACCCCCCGAACTTTTAGGAATTGTGTAATCATAACGATAGTCACAGGCACCGTATACCATTATGTAAGGCAAAAAAATACGAACAAAGGTAAAAATGAAGCTACACACATTTCAATCAACCAAACCAATCACCAGTTAACCAAACAATCTCAGATTAATACCTATGTGGTCAAGCATTTAGTATAACAACAAAAGATGACACACACTTAAGCAACTTTGATGTATATCACGGGTATAATAGTAGGCGCAGCAAATTGAAAGTTAAGAAGAACTGATCTCGGGCCAATTGTTCATTTAACAAAACTGAGATTTATGTGACTAAAATCTAGACCCATTTGGCAAATATACAACGCAGCAACAGTATGAGATTCATTTAATCACGTCCATTATTAGGCAAATAATACAAGTTTAGGAGATGTACCTAGCAGCAAAAACGCAATGGAAAAAATTGACCAAATAAAGGTCGGAAGGCAGGAGATGAAGTTCAGATCCACAGCTGCAAAACAACAGAGAAACAACTTCAAATCTGCCCCGAAATCAGCTTGAAAACCCAGAATATGATGAAAGGAATTGACAGAATCTAGGAGGCACCTTCGAAACCCCTTTTTTTTGGTTTTTTTATTTTTCGATTTTCTGGAGTGACTTTGTTCTTCAGATCTGAAAATTTTCTCTCAAATTCATTCCCTCTAAGCGTGAGAGAGAGAGTGAGGTCGTCGTTTTTGTTTTGAGAAATGCCATGGAGTGCCGTTCTCTGCTATTTCTTGAGAAGAGAAGTCCAATCTTTTTTTTTTTGTGTCGAAAAATGGAAAAAAGCTGCGCTCCCTGTAGAGATCGAAAAAAATCTGATGGATATGGTCTTTAGAGTTGGGATTTAATGAGAGGGGAATGGGTTATTGGGCCAGGTCGGGTCATAGGGAGATTGGGCTAATGGGTGTTTAAAGATGGCTCGATTTCAATTCTTTTCCAATTCTTTCTTTTATTTCAAATTTTCCTTTTTTCTAATTAAAATCCTACAAATTAAAAATCCTTAATTGTCGGAAAATGTGAAATTAAACTAATTAACTAATTACAAAATTATAAAAACTACTTAATCCTAAATTAAAAGTGGAAAATCAATAACCTAAAAATAAAAGTCAAAAGTGTAAAAATGACGCATTTTTTGTGATTTTCATTTTTTAATAAAACAAATAATTAACTAATTAATCCTAAAAGTGTAAAAGCAAAACCTAAATGCAATGCATGATATTTTTTGAAATTTTCATGATTTTAATAAAAATTAAACGTGCATAAAAATACAAACAATTAATAAAAATTCTACAAAAATCCTAAAATGGCAAATAATTAACAAAAATCTATTTTTCTTGGGATTTTATAGGAGTATTTCGTATAGGGCAAAAATCACGTGCTTACAAAAAGCGGTAGAAAGATAAATGCACATAGGTCCTAAAAATGAGTAGTTAAACAATTTAAGCCAAGTAACAATCACTAAGCGGCCGTGCTAGAACCACGGAACCCGGGAATGTCTAACACCTTCTCCCGAGTTAACAGATTTCCTTATCTAGAATTTCTGGTTCGCAGACTCTTTAAAAATAAAACTTCCTCGATTTGGGATTTAAAATAAACCGGTGACTTGGGACACCATAATTTATTCCAAGTGGCGACTCTGATTAATAAATAATCCCATTTCGAATAATGTCGCTTTAATTGGAAAAACTCCCTTATACTCCCTCTCGGGGTGTGTAAAAAAGGAGGTGTGACAACTATCCAACTCACAGGATCAGACATGAAAAGACAGTTCCTGGAACCCCACAGCACAATGGCGTGGCCGAGAGGATGAACCGCACCATTGTTGAGAAAGTGAGAAGCATGCTCAGAAAGGCTAAATTGCCAAAGTCATTCTGGGGTGAAGCAGTTCAGACAGCTTGTTACCTGATCAATAGGAGTCCATCAGTTCCATTGGCGTTTGACATCCATGAGAGAGTTTGGACCAACAAGGAGGTATCCTACACACACCTGAAGGTGTTCGGTTGCAGAGATTTTATACATGTATCAAAGGAGCAGAGAACAAAGCTAGATAATAAATCTATTCCCTGCATATTCATTAGATATGGAGATGAAGAGTTCGGATACAGATTGTGGGATCCAATAAAGAAAAAGGTCATCCGAAGCAGAGATGTAGTCTTCCGAGAAAGTGAAGTTGGAACTGCTGCTGATATGTCAGAGAAGGCCATGAATGGTATAATTCCTAACCTTGTTACTGTTCCTTCTACTTCTAACAGTCCCACAAGTGCAGAAAGTAGGACAGAAGAGGTTGCCGAGTAGGGGGCGCAACCTGGTGAGGTTATTGAGCAGGGGGAGTAATTTGATGAAGGTTTCGAGGAAGTGGAGCACCCCACTCAGGAAGAAGAACAACCTCAACCTCTGAGGATATTAGAGAGGCCAAGGGTAGAGTCATGCAGGTATCCTTCCACAGAGTATGTCCTCATCAATGATGAAGGAGAGCCAGAAAGTCTTGAGGAGGTGCTGTCGCATCCAAAAAAGTACCAGTGGATGAAAGCCATGCAAGAAGAGATGGAATCTCTACAGAAAAATGGCACGTACAAGCTGATTAAACTTCAAAGGGTAAAAGACCACTCAAATGAAAATGGGTCTTTAAACTCAAGAAAGATGGAAATGGCAAGCTGGTCAGATACAAAGCTCGATTGGTGGTGAAAGGCTTCGAACAGAAGAAAGGTATTGATTTTGATAAAATTTTCTCACCCGTTGTCAAAATGAATTCTATTCGAACAATCATGAGCTTAGCAACTAGCCTAGATCTTGAAGTGGAGCTGTTGGATGTGAAAACTGCATTTCTTCATGGAGATTTGGAAGAGGAGATTTATATGGAGCAGCCAGAAGGATTTGAAGTAGCTGGAGTGAAACACATGGTTAAAAAGATTTTCTGATAATAACTTTATATATTGTTGTTGTATGTGGATGACATGTTGATTGTAGGACAAGACAAGGAGCTGATTGCAAAGTTGAAGAAAGATTTGTCCAAGTCATTTGACATGAAGGACTTGGGCCTAGCACAACAAATTTTGGGGATGAAGATAGTTCGAGAGCGAACTAGCAGAAAGTTATGGCTATCTCAGGAGAAGTACATTGAACGTGTACTGGAATGCTTCAACATGAAAAATGCTAAACCAGTCAGCACACCTTGCTGGTCATCTGAAGTTGAGCAAGAAGATGTGTCCTACAACAGTGGAGGATAAAGGGAACATGGTTAGAGTTCCTTATTCTTCAGCAGTCGGAAGCTTGATGTATGCAATGCTATGCATCATACCTGATATTGCTCATGCCGGATGTGTTGTTAGCAGGTTCCTTGAAAATCCCGAAAAAGAACATTGGGAAGCAGTCAAGTGGATACTCAGGTACCTAAGAGGTACCGTAGGAGATTGCTTGTGTTTTGGAGGATATGATCCAATCTTGAAGGGCTACATGAATGCTGATATGGCAGGCGATCTTGATAATCATAAATCTACTGCTGGATACATGTTCACTTTTTTAGGGGGAGCTATATCCTGGCAGTCAAAGTTGAAGAAGTGTGTCGCACTCTCTACAACCGAAGCAGAGTATATTGCCGCTACTAAAGTTGGCAAGGAGATGGTATGGCTAAAACAGTTTCTTCAAGAACATGGATTGCACCAGAAGGAATATACAGTCTATTGTGACAGTCAAAGTGTAATAAACTTGAGAAAAAACACCATGTATCATGCAAGGATGAAGCATATCGACGTGAGATATCATTGGATTCAAGAAAAGATAGAGGACGGATCTATGCAGGTCAAGAAGATCCATACAAGTGAGAATCCTTCAGATATGCTGACTAAGGTGGTACCAAGTGACAAGTTCGAGCTATGCAAAGAACTTGTTGGCATGCACTCAAACTAGTAACCCAAGTGTTACCTCCTTCCGGTGAATGGGTCTGGAGGGGGATATTGTGGGGTCCAACACATTGTTAAAACAAACGATAAAACAAGTGAAATAGGCATGTGCCTATAGATAGGTTAGCAGAGAGACTTGGAGCCTAAGGCTAAATTTGTGGAGGAGAGTTAACAATTCTCCTGTAGCATTCTTGAAGGCTACGTATTTTCTCCTATAAAAGGAGAGCTCTTTCACTTCTTTCAAAACACCAACAAAGAGAGAAAAAAAAAGAGTCACAGGCAGGGTATAAGAAAATAGTCTGTGAGAAAAATAGAGAATGTGAGCGATATTGTAGTGGGGTGAAAATATCAAAAGAGGGTTATCTCTTTTGAGGTTTGTAGTGGTCATTGGAGTATTTTACTCGGGCCTACAAAGTGTAAAATTCCTTGATACAGTGATATCAGTTGCTCCTCTCGGGGTCGTGTTTTTTTCTCTTATTCAGAAGGGTTTTCCACGTAAGAATCTTGGTGTCGTTGTCACTCTTTTATTCTTGTTGATTACTGTATCTCAGTGCTACATTATTATTCCGCTTTTATTACCGTGAATATTATTACTATGGGAGATTTATTTCCAACAACTGGTATCAGAACATAGGTTCTGCTCGTTCACAGAAATACTATTCACTGTCGGTAGTACTATACTCGGCGAAAAATAAAATTCCGGAGTAAAGTACGAGGTAGCAAAATTCAATGGAGATAACGGTTTCTCAACATGGCAAAGAAGGATGAGGGATTTGCTCATCCAACAAGGATTACACATGGTACTAGATGCTGATGCCAAAAAGCCTGATACCATGAAAGCTGAGGATTGGGCTGACTTGGATGAAAGGGCTGCTAGTGCAATCAGGTTGCACTTATCAGATGATGTGGTAAA